>NC_053025.1:169832099-169964469 GCF_003073215.2 Triticum urartu | reverse complement strand
GATGCCCAAGGCACCCCAAGGTAATATTCTAGGAAGACTCAAGCGCCTAAGCTTGGGGGTGCCCCGGAAGGCATCCCCTCTTTCGTCTTCAAAACCATCGTTATACCTTACTCGGAGCTATATTTTTATTCGTCACATGATATGTGTTTTACTTGTAGCATATTTTCATTTTACTTGCTGTTTGAATAAAATCATCGGATCTGAAATCTTAAATGAGAGGGAGTCCTCCCATGGCTAGTTAATTATTTAACTACTCATTGATCTTCACTTATATCCTTTTGAAGTAGTTTGTCATTTACTCTTGTGCTTCACTTATATTCTATGAGTAAATGGTTGAATGAATTGAATATCATAAATCTGAAATTATATATGTTTAATATGCTTATCCCATGGGGAGTAATTAATGTCTTCACATATAAGAAGTATAGGTCGTAAAATTTATTGAAAGTTAGCAAACACAACATTGGTCACTTGAACAATTCATGAAAGAATATTGAAGGAAGAGAGATTTCACATATAAATATACTATCTTGGACATCTTATATGATTGTGAGCCCCATTAATTATTTTCAAACTTGAGACTATTAGTTGAAGTTGGACAAGGAAGACAACGTAATGAGTTATGTTTGGGTATTTTTGTATAGAAGTTATATTGTTATGTATCCTCTAACATGTGGTGCTTGCTTAGGATCTTTTGCTAGCCAAAATTTTGTACTAAGTACATATACTAGTGCATCCAAAACCCTTAAACCCCGTTTCATGCCATGACTATCCACCTTATCTACCTATGGATTGAATAAGATCATTCAAGTAAGTTGTCATTGGTGCAAAAAGCAATAAAAATTGCTCCTAAATATGTATGATCTTTTATTGTAAGGGAAAATAAGCGTTGTACGAACTTGTGATGTAAAGAAATAAAAGCGACAGACTGCATAATAAAGGTTGCCATCACAAAGGGCAATACAACGTGACGTTCCTTTGCATTAAGGGTTTGCACACCCAAAATTAAAAAGCACATGACAACCTCTGCTTCCCTCTGCGAAGGGCCTATCTTTTACTTTCATGTATTTACTTTTATTCAAGAGTAAGTAGTATTCCTTCTTATTTCAACCTCAATTATTCTTTAGTTGGCAAGCATGATGTGCTGGGGAAAGATCCAAGCATATATTTCCATTCAAATATACTTGATCATGAATTATTATTATTGATAATTATCTGTATGATAAATAAGTTGGGAGGGGAAACAATAAGCCCCTATCTTTCTCTGTGTTCAATGGATGATATTTATTCTAAAAATAAGCTTTGAGTGTTAGCAATCATGGAAGACTATATGATAGTTGAGTATGTGGAATTTGCTAAATCAAAGCTCTTACATAGACCCTTCCTAAAAATAAGATGAATTGCAATTGTTTGGTGACTGAAAACGTAGTTTGTTAGTTTTCAAGAAACTTTATGGTCTATAATTTAACATGTGAACAACTTGTTACTTGATCATGAGAAGTTTTATTGAGACGAGCTACTGTTTATGATATATAATGATGCTAGAAAAAGTGTTTGGAACTATCATTGATCAAATGTATGGACTATACTAGCAGTCACACTTCATAAATTATTTATTTTATCATTTACCTACTTGAGGACGAGCAGGAATTAAGCTTGGGGATGTTGATACATCTCCAATGTATCTATAATTTATGAAGTATTCATGCCATGTTTACAACAATTTTATATGGTTTTGGTATGATTTGATTAGAACTAACCAAGACTGACGCTGTTTTCAGCAGAACAACCGTGGTGTCGTTTTTTGTGCAGAAATAAAAGTTCTCAGAATAGGCTGAAAAATTACGGTGATTTTTTATGGACCAAAAGAGACCCACGAGGCATCGGAGTTGGGACAGAAGAGTCCCAAGGCGATGGAAAGGTAGGGGGCGCACCCTACCCCCCCCCCCTCCCGGGGAGGGTGCTCATGTCTTGCCACTGCCTCATGGACCCCTTTGACGTGAGACCGATGTAAAAAGTACTATAAATACCACCCCCCCCCCCAAAGAAACCTAGATCAGAAGTTCCGCCGTCGCAAGCCTCTGTAGCCACGAGAAACCAATCTAGGCCCTCTCTGGCACCCTGCCGGAGGGGGCCATCATCATCATGGAGGCCAAGGACCAGAGGGAGAACTTCTCCCCATCTAGGGGGGAGGCCATGGAGGAGGAAGCAAAAGGGGGAGACTCTCTCCCCCTCCCTCTCGGTAGCGCTAGAGTGCCATGGGGGAACCATCACTACGGTGATCATCTTCATCAACATCACCATCTTCATCACCTTCCTCATCTCTTTTACGCGGTCCACTCTCCCGCACCCCGCTTTAATCCCCTACTTGAACATGGTTCTTTATGCCAAATATTATGATCCAATGATGTGTTGCCATCCTAAGTTGTTTTGAGTAGATTTCTTTTGTCTTTGGGTTGATTGATGATCTAGATTGGTTTGAGTTGTATGTTTTATTTTGGTGTTGTCCTATGGTGCTTTCCGTGTTGCGCACACATGAAGGATTCCCGTTGTAGGGTGTTGCAATACGTTCATGATTCACTTATAGTAGGTTACTAGAGTGACGGAAGCTTAAACCCGAGTAAGGGGGTTGTTGCGTATGGGATAAAGGGGACTAGATACTTTAATGATATGGTTGGGTTTTACCTTAATGATCTTTAGTAGTTGCGGATGCTTGCTAGAGTTCCAATCATAAGTGCATATGATCCAAGTAGAGAAAGTATGTTAGCTTATGCCTCTCCCTCATATAAAATTGCAATAATGATCACTGATCTTGTTAACAATTGCCTAGGATAATTTCGCACACCGATCCATCATTATTCCACACTCGCTATTTATAATATATAGTAATATATTCTAGCTTTATGTTAACAGCACCTATTTTTACATTTTAGTTCCCCGATATCATGCAAAGTTGTCCTCTTCATACCCACAACGTAGTTTTATTTCTCGTTTCTAGATGGAATCAAACGTTCGGTGTACGTAGAGTCGCATCAATGGCACATAGGACTTGAGATAATATTGATCTTACCTTTAGCTCCTTGTGGGTTCAACACTCCATACTTATCACTTCTACCTCTGGAAATTGCTATGATGATTCCTTGCACTTGGGGATGATCACACGACATTGTCCATTGCGTTGCTGGGGAGTGCCTCTGCCTCGATGGGTCGTAGCGCCTTCTCGTTTTCCTCATTGAGGAGGTTGATGGCAGAGGCGGTGCGTTGGTGGGTTGGCATGCTTGGAAAAGGTGGATGTGCTATAGGTTGCGCTTGTTGCCTCCATCTATCGCACGCTGCTTAGGTTTATGCGCAATATCGCTGGGTGGAGGCAGGAAACCGATGAGGAAATGGCGGGAAACGGTGGCGTGTTCATAAAATGCCATAAATTAATGGAAACTTAGCATAGAAGGAACGTCGAGCTAGCACGACGCGTGTGGGCACATTGCTCGCCCAAGGCTATGATCCATATACTTGTGTGCCCAATAGAGCACACTATTCAGAGTAAGAATATTGTTCCATTTATCCTAGTAGAGCAATGGCGGCAAGCGTCACAAGAAGTAGATGATGATCACATGATTGTTTATACTAGTTAATTATGCATGTAATACTTTACTTTGGTGTGTGGAAATGTCATGTGTGTACTAGATACCTATGTAATTGGATGTTTGCCGCGTATCACACACATCTTGCGTATGTGAAATGTTTCTATTCTCTTGGCTCAACACAAACAGTTTATCAGAATGAACTGTATGCCCTCCATTGCACACACCTTGATCTGGCTGAAACATTTATGTTGTGTTGTATAATCAAAAACAGTTCATCCGAGTGAACCATATGTCGTATATCGCACACACCTTGATCTGGATGAACGTTTCTTTTGTGTTGCCTAATCACAAATAGTTCATTCGAGTGAACGGTATGCCTATATCGCACACACCTTCATCTGGCTGTTCATTTCTATTGTTCCGCCTCGTCACAAACAGATTATCCGAGTGAACTCTATGTGGTATATCGCACACGCCTTCATCTGGCTGCCCATTTCTGTTGTTCTGCCTCATCACAAACAGTTCATTGAACTGAATCGTATGCCCCTCATCGCACACTCAACTAAAATATAAACCGTGATTGATGTATCCTTCATCACAAACATTTTGCATCTTTTTTTACTGTTATTTTTACATCATCATTTGCGATAAATGCATCACACACAGTTTCGTAGAAGGGTCTGTAATCGTAGTGTCGCGTTAGCAGTATCCTGCACTAGTGGCATTTCTTTAAAACATAACCACCGCTGTGCTCAAAAAGATATAAGTGAAGCACTAGAGAAACTGCCTAGCTCAAAAAATTTAAGTGAAGAACATAGAGTATTCTAGCAAAGTACGATATGCATATGGTTCTCTCAAACAAGTGTGTTCAGCAAGGATGATTGTGACAAATTAAAAAGCAAACAAATCAAAGACTCATATAATACAATACGCTCCAAGCAAAACTCATGATATGTGATGAATAAAAATATAGCTCCAAGTAAAATTACCGATGGTCATTAGAAGTAAGAGGGGATGCCTTTCAGGGCATCCCCAAGCTTAGTTGCTTGGGAGCCCTTGAATATTACCTTGGGGTGCTTCGCGCATCCCCAAGCTAAGGCTCTTGCCACTCCTTATTCCTTCATCCATCATGATCACACCCAAAACTTGGAAACTTCAATCACACAAAACTTAATAAAACCTCCGTGAGATCCGTTAGTATAATAAAGCAGATCACCTCTTTATGTACTATTACAAACCCATTCCTATATTTTTATTGCATTATAACTACTGTATTCTAACTTTACCATGGCTTATACCCCCCGATACAATCCATAGATTCATCAAATTAAGCACACAGTGCAACGAAAACAGAATCTGTCAAAAACAAAACAGTATGTAGTAATCTGAACATTGACCATACTTCTGTAACTTCAAAGGTTCTGAAAAATAGGACAGCGTGGGCAATTTGTATATAAATCATGTGTAAAAATCAGAATTTTATCACGCTCCAGCAGAGCACATTAATTCTTCTATTAGGCGCAGAAGTTTCTGTTAATGCACAGAATCAAAGCAACTATCACCCAAATCATCCCAAAGGGTTTACTTGGCACAAGCACTAATTGAAACACTAAAACACAATCATAACAGTAACATAATTGTGTATTTATTGAAAAATAGCAAGGAAAACAAAAAATATAAGATAACTATTATGTTGCCTCCCAACTAGCACTATTGTTTTACGCCTCTAGCTAGGCATAATGCATAGTTTCAAGTGTTGTTATCTTTGGTTTTGATAGCCTTTGTGGGGGTTTTCTCAAACCCGGGAGGTTCTTTACGCTTCCCGTTATTATCAGGGAATGTAGCCATTTTAAGGTCTAGAATATTCAACCGCTTATTACAAAGAGTAATCAAAGTGTTCATGCGATTGAGGTTTCCACTAATATTTTTGAGAGGTTTGTTAGACTTTTGCATCTCAACCAAATTTTTCTGCATATCTCCTAATTTGTCTAATAGTTGAATCCCCTCTTGACTAAGAGAAAATCCTTTTGTGGTGGTGGAACCCCCAATATTACCTCTATTATTTCATAGGCGGTATTGGCATCACAATTAATAAAATTCCCTTTTGCGGCAAAATCCAAAAGTTGTCTATGGTGCATAGCTAAACCTATATAGAAATTGCGAAGCCAAATTTTTAAATCCCCTTTTACGGAACAAACACGGTAAGATTCCATTAATCTGTACCAAGCATCCTTAAGATTTTCTCCCTGTTTCTGTTTGAAGTAAAGAACTTCAAAATCCGGTGACAAAGGAAGGATAATTATGCTAGTCATGATGACAAGGTAGAACAACCAAGTAAAAAGTCAAAAGGAAAATATTTTTATATTTTTATAAAAACATTTTATAAGTGGGGGAGATGAAAACGAGAGGCAAATGGAAAATAATGTAAATGCAAGGAGATGAAAGTTTATGCGTAGGTACTTGATAGTTATTGGTGATGTCTCCCCGGCAACGACGCCAGAAATTCTTCCTGCTACTTGTAGCTGTGTTGGGATTTCCTTGAAGAGGAGAGGATGATGTAGTACAGTAGAGATAAGTATTTCCCTTAGTTATGAAACCAAGGTTATCAATCCAGTAGGAGAACCAAGCAACGACTAGTAAACAACGCCTGCACACAAACAACAAATACTTGCAACCCAATGCGTAGAGGGGTTGTCAATCCCTCAACGGTTATGAGCAAGATTAAACAGTATAGTTTTTGATAGATAGATCGAAAAAAATATAAAATAAAATTGCAGCAAGGTATTTTTGGTTTTAATATATGATAAAAGATAGACCCCGGGGCCATAGTTTTCACTAGAGGCTTCTCTCTTGAAAATAGCATACAGTGGGTAAACAAATTATTGTTGCGCAATTGATAGAAAAGAAAACAACTATGATGATATACAAGGCAATGATCTTATATAAGAATCACGTCTGAGACAAGTAGACCGAAACGATTCTGCATCTACAACTATTACTCCACACATCGACCACTATCTAGCATGCATCTAGTGTATTAAGTTCATGGGAAAATGGAGTAACACCTTAAGCAAGATGACATGATGTAGACAGGATAAACTCACATATTAATAAACCCCATGTTTTTGCCCTTAATAGCAATGATAAATACATGTCATGTCCCTTTCTGTCACTTGGATTGAGTATCGCAAGATCGAACCCATTACAAAATACCTCATCCCATGGCAAGATAAATCAATCTAGTTGGTCAAACCAAACAAATATGTGACGCCCCCGATTCAATCGTACACTAATCATAAACGCAAATGTGTATGATCAAGATCAGGGACTCACGGGAAGATGTCACAACACAACTCTAGACACAAATTAAAATAATAAAAACTTTATATTACAAGCCAAGGACCTCGAGGGCTCGAATACAACAGCTCGAATACAAACGAGTCAGCGGAAGCAATCATATCTGAGTACAGACATAAGTTAAACAAGTTTTCCTTAAGAAGACTAGCAGAAACATCTACGATGATTGAAAAGGCAAGGCCTCCTGCCTGGGAGCCTCCTAACTACTCCTGATCGTCGGCGGCCTCCACATAGTAGTAAGCACCCTCGTCGTAGTAGTAGTTGTCGTCGATGGTGGCGTCTGGCTCCTGGGCTCCACCATCTGGTTGTGACATCCGGAAAGAATGGAAAAAAGGGGAAAATAGGGAGCAAAGCAACCGTGATTACTCATCCAAAGTACTCGCAAGCAAGGATCTACACTACATATGCATCAGTGTCAATGAAGAGGGTAGTATATATGGACTGAACTGCAGAATGCTAGAAGAGAAGGGGGAAAGCCTAGCCAACCGAAGACTAGCATCTTCAAGCAGCTCCAAGCATATTGCAGCATTTAGAAGAGTATAGAATAGCAATTTATATTTAGCAAACATGTTATAACATTAGCGCCCAGAGATCCTTTCTCGACTCCCAGCGAGAAAGCAATCTCGGAGCCATCATATCCATTTCTCATGTCTCTGCATCCAGTTCTAGTTGTATCGATCAGGATACAACTCCGAGCATCCGTTACCGTGGACAAGGCTATTCGAATAGCTCAATATTCCCTGCAAGGGTGCACCAACTTACCCAACATGCTTGATCAACTCCGACCGGCCGATCAACACGCCGCAGCCCTACGTAGGCTCACTAGAGAGGCTAGCATGCCGGTCTACATCCTAAGCGCGCAGGGGTCTTGGGCCCATCGCCCTTTGCACTCCTGCATGTTGCGAGCGTGGCCGGTGAGCAAACCTAGCTACCTCCTTAATAAAGGCAGGTGCTTACGCAGTCCAACCCGGTGTGTGCCGCTCCATTGCTGACGTGCATTGAGCTTTCGGCTGATACATACGATGCAGAGTGGCCATAGTTATTCCCACGTGGTGGTTAGTGCAAAAAGGCCAGTGGCCTACTCAGATCAAATATCCAAACCGTTAGTGTCTTGGTAGTGTGTCGTAATGAGCAGAGACACGATCATGTGACCCCGTCGCCTCGTCTCACGGACTTGTGGCAAGGGCTAAGAATGCCCGGCCACGCCGCGTGGAAAACTTGCGGGTATCCTCCAGATCAACCCGACTTCACATCACTCGCGGGTACCCTGATCCGATGCCATCATGGTTCTGTGGTAAATCAAAGTAACCGTGTGTCTGAAACAGCATGGGGGGAACCTGAGGAATCACCCTCGGTGGACTCTCACTCGATGTAACCATCAAGGTGGACTTGGAGGAATCACCCTCGTTGGTCCACACTTGAGGGGTTGCACGACAGAGTCGTTATTGGGAGTGGTGAAGGAGAAATCACCCTCGATGATCACGACCGAATAGCTACACAACAGGGTTAACATCAGAAGTGATGACGAGGTATCACCCTTGGCACTTGATAATAACTCTGCAAAGTCATACAACTAAGGGGGATGATGTGCGGTGTCGGGGCCTGGACGTCGATCACGTTGATCGAGTCATCGAACATAAATTGGGGCAACTGGGACAAGGTGGGGTCACTGATGGATCTCTAACCAACCTATACTAAGTAGTTTAGAATAAGCAGGTAAGGTATGAAAGCAGGTAACAAAAATAGGGTATGCATTAGAGTAGAATCATACAAAAAGCAGTAGCAATTCTAATGCAAGCATAAGAGAGAAGGGAATGGGCGATATCGGAATGATCAATGGGGGGTTTGCTTGCCTGGAAGCTCTGCAGACATATACGAACCCTCGAAGGTGAAGTAGTCGATCGTCGGATCAACAGCGGTCGGGGTCTACCGAAAAGAAGTAACGGAGAGGAAACACAATAAATAATAGAGCAATCAAATCATCACAAAGCACAACAAGGCAATACGCGGTGTTAGGAGTGACCCAACATAGTACTACACGATACTAGCAAAGGGGGAAAACACTCGGGAATGCTTTTTCAAAGTTTGGCATTTTTGGACAAATGAACTGGAGGGGGCGGTTGCAGGTTCGCTATGCTAGGGACGAGTGGCAGACGAACAGACTGCATATTCGGATTCGTCTCGTCTTTCTGAGCAACTTTCATACATAAATTATTTCCATCCGAGTTGTAGATTATTTTCTATGATTTATAAAAGTTTAAAACAAGTTCTGAAATTATTATATTTAGTTTAGTCCGAATTGACCAAGTCAATTTGACTAGTCAAAAGGGGATGTGTGGCCCATGTGTCTTAGACTATTTACCTAAACAAATAAATAAATCTAACTTATTTTAATGAAGTCTTACATGTCATCTATTACTAGACTAAGCACTAATTAATACTCCCTTCGTTCCAAATTACTCATCGCAGAAATGGATGTATCTAGAACTAAAATACATCTAGATACATCCATACTTGTGACAAGTAATTCAGAACGGGGGGAGTACTAGCTACACCTAGTAGTACTAATCTAAGTAGTACTAATGTAAGCAAGGACCGGCTACACACTCACGCGCACACACTACACATACACTCAGGCAGACACATAGCACACAGACTCAGGTGCACACACATAGCACGCACACACTAGCACGGGCACTCGGCCATGGCCAGCCACAAGCAGCAGTGTAGCGGCAAGGCAGAGCAGTAGTAGCTAGTGCAGCAGTTGACAGTGGAGCAGCTACAAGCAGCAACAGGGGGAGACAACAGCAATAGCAACTTGAGCAGCAGTAGTGGAAGCAAGGGCAGCACGCAGCGGCAAGCATCAGCAGGCGGTGGGCAGCAGCAAACAGCATCGTCTATGGGCAGCAAGGGGCGCGCGTAGAACGAGGGCAGATGGCGGGCGCGCCTGCGTGTGGTCGCGGGTGTTAGAAGGAAGAGAGATGGATTGGTGGAATAGTTCATTGTATTGCTTGAGGCTCATGGGCATATGTATAGGAGTACATGGTCATCTTGGAGTACAAGGAAAGGCAGAAATATCCTAGTCTATCCTATGTTTCCAATCTAACAATGATACTCAACATCCCCCCGCAGTCACAACGGTAGTGATGCAGACGGTGAGACTGGAGAAGACGAAGGCAAGCCGACGGACACCCCCCATAGTCGTAATGGTCGACGCATCGCTGGAAGTCATGGCTGGAGTGAAAACCAACGAGGTTGCTCAAGCAAGGTGGTAGCCCTTTGTGCCGTTTGTCGAGGTAGCCGGGAGCGTAGGTGGTGTAGCCGTGGTCGAGGTTGCCGTGCGAAGACGCCGTGGTCGATGTCGAGTCAGGGTAGCCGGGATCGAGGAAGTCGCCGTGGAGCTGCGGGCGCATGGGGGCGCCGAGTTAGCATGGGCGCAGTGATGTCAAAGTAGTGGTGCGCCGGGAAGAAGATGTTGTTGACGACGCGCCACGGCGGGTTTGCCAAGCCCGGGGATACATCGTGGACGAAGGAACGCATCGGTGCTGCCAGCATCGGGCATGCATAGACGGACGAAGACGAAGTTGACGAAGCGCCGCAGCAGGCTTGCCAGGCCCGAGGACACGTCGTGGACGAAGGCACGCATTGGTGTTGCCAGCACCGGGCATGCGTAGACTGAGACCTGCACGAGCTGTACGCCATGTCAGAGAATTCGAAGAGGCCAGCAGAGAAGGACTCGATGACGGTTGCAGCGCCAATCGTCGTGGGGCCGATGTCGCCCGTGGTTGTCGGAGTAGATAAAGTGGTCGGGGTAGATGACGACGACGCTAGCGATGGGCTGGTGCTGGAGGAAGACGAACGGGGTGGACGGGCGGCTGCAGCGGCTACGGGGGTAGCGGCGGCGGCCGAAGAAGAGCGGCGGCGGTGGCCTGATGGCGGCGGCTAGGTTAGGAGCGCAGGGTGATGCTCGAAGGAGGCGAAGAACCCGATAGCATGACAAAGACCGGCGCGGACGGTGGCATTCCCGCGCCAGGGGGGGCGCATACCACGTGAAGTCAATGCGCAGGGACGGCGGAGTGGACTGTGTGAAGTGGCGCTACGGCCAAAACGGGCAGTGCAGCAGCGGCGGGCAGGTCAGAGCGACGGCGGGAAGACTGAGGGAATCCTGGACTAAGGGGTCCTCGGGCGTCCGACCTATTATCCATGGGCCGGACGGATGGGCTGTGAAGACATGAAGGCCGAAGACTGTACCTGTGTCCGGATTGGACTCTCCTTGGCATGGAAGGCAAGCTTGGCGACCGACTATGAAGATTCTTTCTTATGTAACCGACTCTATGTAACCCTAGATCCCCCCCGGTGTCTATATAAACTAGAGGGGTTAGTCCGGAAAAGATATACTCATTACCATAGTCATACAGGCTAGGCTTCTAGAGTTTAGCCATTATGATCTCGTGGTAGATCAACTCTTGTAAACACTCATATTCATCAAGATCAATCAAGCAGGACCTAGGGTATTACCTCCATAGAGAGGGCCTGAACCCGGGTAAACATCGTGTCCCCCGTCTCCTGTTACCATCGATCCTAGACGCACAGTTCGGGACCCCCTACCCGAGATCCACCGGTTTTGACACCAACATTGGTGCTATCATTGAGAGTTCCACTATGCCATCGACGAAAGGCTTGATGGCTCGCCTTGTCCTTAAAGACAACATCACCTTCGGGGGAGCTCTAGCCCCAGGCCAAACCCTCCGGCTGGGCGGCTTTACTATGATCGCCCGTTCGGCCGTTGAGCCGACGATGACCTCTCGGGCCATCGAAAACCCCCTTCGCATCAACTCTGAGCACTCCAAGCGGATGGCTCTGACGGAGTTCTCGTCTTTGAACAAACTCCTAGATCACATTGCCGCTTTGGGAATCGCCACAGACTACGATCGGATCAGGCCTAAAACCGATCAAGGAGAAATCGAGACCCCACCGGTCACCCACCAGATTGCGGTGGTCGTGGAGCAGGACGGTGATTCTTCTTGTATGTCGAAGACGGACTATGTTCGGATCATCGTTCAGGAATAGTCGGATACTCACCCGCGAAAGGATGCGACCAGCCCTCCGAACATAGCATCGGACGACGGTCCTAAACAATCAGAAGATATTCCGGAACCCGGACTGTTAAGCCTGGAAGGTCGTCAGACTCCGGATAATCGGTCAGGTCGGGGTTCGGATTTAATTCCACCCACCCACCCGGACATAGACGCTCTCTTGAGCACAAAACAACAGTCTCAAGAAACGGTCCGCCACTTCTGGGCCAGATTCCTCCTTGTCAAGGCAAGGTAAAAGATTGTAGTGACGAGGACGCAATATCAGTGTTCTGCAACAATTGCGCAGACGAAGGAATCCTCAACACCATCAATCGCTGCTGCATACTGAAATTCGCTGACTTAGCAACCATTGTACAAAAGTACAGCGCGATGGAAAGCGCCTGGAAAACTCAGGTAGCTCGCTTGGAACCGTTGATCCCAGCTCAATTCCCCCTACAGGCGAAAAGGACGCACCCTCCCGCCACGCCCAGTCCAGCAGTCAAGAAACACAAAACCGCTATGCAGCACGGCACCATTCTGGAGGAGTGGCTCGATGGCCCATGCAAAATACATACAACACCAGATACAATGGCAACCCACAGCCTTAGAGCATGTTGGATACTACAACAGGTAGCCAAGAGCGCCGAGGACATCCTTATCAAGGACGACCCAGAACGGCATCCCCCAGAAGACGATAAGTCAAGAGTATTGACGGTGTTTGAGACACTCGCTTCAAACAAGAAGCCCAAAAGGGCACTTCGTGAGCTCGCCGAAGTCTGCCAAATTGCTACAATAAACCCCTGGAATGACACGGCTATAACATTCAACGCCGGTGACGAACCAAAGTACAGAATAGTACGAACACCAGCCGCATTAGTCCTCAGTCATATCGTGGACGGGTTTCAACTTACCAAGGTCCTCATGGACGGCGGCAGCGGACTAAACCTCATTTATGAGGACACACTCCATAAAATGGAAACAGACAGGAGCCGCATCAAGCAAAGTAACACAACCTTCCGAGGAATTATTCCCAGTAGGGAGGCGCGATGCACGGGCAAGATCACACTTGACATAGTATTTTGCACGCCGGAGAACTACCGGTCTGAAGAAATAACTTTCCAAGTGGCCCCTTTCAGCAGCGGATATCACCCCATGTTGGGACGGGATGCTTTTACACTCTTCCAGGCCATACCCCATTACGGGTATATGAAGCTCAAAATGCCCGGACCAAACGGTATAATCACTCTCGTCAGTGATCCGGACATAGCACTCCGCGCTGAAAACAAAACCGCATCCCTGGGCCTGGAGGCGCTATCCGAAGCCCTCGCGGCTGAAGAATTAACCGCACTACGCTCCATGGTGGACAGGGACGACGTAATCCTCAACAAACGCCCTAAATCCACCTCCTTCAAACCAGCAGAAGAAATAGTCAAATTCCAGGTTCACCCAACGGACCCCAAGAAGACAGCATCTATCGGAGCTCAACTGAACCAAATAGTTGACACCGCACTACGAGAATTCCTGCGCGAAAACTGGGACATATTCGCCTGGCACCCTTCAGATATGCCAGGGATCCCACGCGAGCTGGCCGAACATAGCCTCAATATATTACAGGGGTTTAAACCGGTTAAGCAAACACTGCGGCGCTTTTCCGAGCCCAAGCGACAAGCCATGGGGGTGGAGCTGGCCAAACTCATCGAGGCTGGATTCATTAGAGAAATCAAACATCCGGACTGGCTGGCAAACCTGGTGATGGTATCAAAGAAGGACAAATCCTAGCGCCGGTGCGTCGATTTCAAATACCTCAACAAGGCTTGCCCCAAGGAAACCTTCCCCCTCCACCGCATTGATCAAATCATCGACGCCACGGCAAGACACGACTCACTATGTTTCCTCGATGCATATTCCGGATACCATCAAATCAAAATGAAGGAGTCCAATCAAGCAGCAACAACATTTATCACCCCATATGGGCCATTCTGCTTCAACACCATGCCCTTTGGGCTCAAGTACGCCGGCGCCACATACCAATGCATGATTCAAACATGCCTGGAGAAACAGATCAACAAAACAGTAGAATCTTACGTCGATGATGTCGTGATCAAAACTAGGCACGTCGAAACACTAATAGACGACTTACGTCTTACATTTGACAACCTCCAGGCATATGACATTAAGCTCAACCCGGAAAAGTGTGTCTTCGGCGTCCCCGCTGGATAATTGTTGGGCTTCATCGTTTCCAATAGAGGAATCGAAGCAAACCCAGCCAAAATCCGAGCTTTGTCACAATTGGCTAAGCCAACATACCTTAAACAAGTTCAAAAGCTTGTGGGTTGCGTAGCAGCTCTAAGCCACTTTATCTCCAGATTGGGAGAAAAGGCACTGCCACTCTATCGCCTTCTACGGCGAACCGACCACTTCGAGTGGACGGACGCGGCAACAGTCGGACTGGAGGAAATAAAAACCCTTCTTGCGAGCAATCCAATCCTGGCCGCACCAAACGCCGGCAAACCGATGTTATTATACATATCGGCAACACATCAGGTGGTGAGCGCCGTACTTGTCGTTGAACGAGAACAGGACGAATATAAATTCCCGCTCCAGAAGCCAGTATACTACGTATCTACTGTCCATACACCATGCAAATCCCGGTGCCCTCATTATCAAAAAATAGCATACACGGTCTTCATGGCATCCCAAAAGCTCCGTCACTACTTCCAAGAGTGTTCGATCACGGTGGCCTCCGAAGTACCACTCAATGACATTATAAACAACCGCGATGCTATGGGACGGATTGCCAAATGGGCCATTGAGCTCCTCCCATTTGACATTACATATAAACCACGTCGAGCTATCAAATCGCAAGTGCTGGCCGACTTCGTCGCTGAATGGACAGAGGCCGAACTCCCTAAAGAGTACGGCACATACTCCAATTGGGTCATGTACTTCAACGGCTCCAAAATGCTGGCAGGGTTAGGAGCGGGCGTCATTTTAACGTCCCCTACTGGAGATGTTGTCCACTATGTTCTCCAAATATTATACACAGACTCCAATAAGGCAGCCAAATACGAGGCCTTATTGCATGGTCTCCGGATGGCTGTCTCCATGGGCATACAACGCCTAGAAGTACGCGGGGACTCAAACCTTGCAATATCTCAAATAAATGGAGATTTCGACGCTAAAGATCCAAAGATGGCAGCATATCGTAACGCGGTCATAAAAATGTCGGCCCGGTTCGAGGGGCTCGAGTTCCATCACGTGGCTCGAGAAAGTAATCAAACGGCGGATGTTCTTGCTCATATCGGCGCTAAGCGCAACCCCGTCCCACCTAATATCTTCCTGGAAAGGCTCTTTAAGACATCCGTGGTGTGGCAGGGGGAAAACGGCAATACTAGTCCCGATCCAAACATAACCCTAGATCCCGGAAACACCAATGTCGTCGGGGGCTCAGCCACCGAAATAACACCGTCAGCGCATCTCATCATGGCAGTCATTTCCCCATGGACCGAACCCTTCCTGGCCTACCTTAACAGGAAAGAGCTTCCTGAGGACCAGAATGAGGCCCGCTGCATTGTCCGGCGTTCAAAGGCCTACAAGGTTCATGATGGAGAGCTTTACAAGAAAGGCGCCACCGGAGTCCTTCAACGATGTATATCCGAGGAAGAGGGGTGGTAGCTCTTGGCTGAAATTCATGCCGGACTCGGCGGTCACCATGCCGCAGGTCGGGCCCTTGTTAGCAAGGCCTTCCGTACAGGGTTTTATTGGACGTCGGCCCGAGCAGATGCACAAGACCTTGTCCAACGTTGTGTCGGATGCCAACTCTTTGCCAATCAAAGCCATATGCCCCCCACTGCCTTACAAACAATCCCCATCACTTGGCCTTTTGCGGTCTGGGGACTCGATATGGTTGGACCCCTTAAAGGGGAAGCCATAAGTAAAAATATCTGCTGGTTATGGTGGACAAATTCACTAAGTGGATAGAGGCTAAACCGGTCAAAACGGCTGAGTCCGGCCCGGTGATAGACTTCATATCCGGTGTTGTGCACCGTTATGGTGTCCCACACAACATCATCACTGACAATGGCTCCAATTTCACAGCCGACGAGGTAAAAACCTGGTGTACTAATATGGGTATTAAACTCGATTACGCCTCCATCTACCACCCACAAACCAACGGTCAAGTCGAACGAGCCAACGGTCTTATTATGAGCGGCATCAAGCCCAGACTAGTGTGGTCTTTAAAAGAATCAGACAAGCACTGGGTTGAGGAGCTCGACTCCGTACTCTGGGGATTGTGGACTACGCCCAACCGTACTACCGGATACACACCTTTCTTCATGGTGTATGGCACAGAGGCCGTATTGCCCTGCGATATTATTTACGACTCACCTCAAGTGCGTATGTACGAAGAGAGAGAAGACGAGCTTGATCGGCAGGACGGCCTAGATGCCCTGGAGGAGGAATGCAATGTCGCAAAAGCCCGTTAAGCATTTTACCAACAGCAGGCTCGAAGATATCAAAGCAGAGAAGTACGGGCCAAGACTTACAACATTGGCGAACTTGTTCTACGCCTACCGAAGAAGAAAAAGGACAAACTCAAGCCCAAATGGGAGGGTCCCTTCATAATTGACGAAGTTCTCACCGGAGGAGTGTACCGTCTTCGTAATGCATCAGATAATTGCCTCGAGCCGAACCCCTGGAACGCGGCCAGACTCCGAAGTTTCTATGCCTAGCGCCAAACCCCTTGTTCGTCTCCTCCTCCCCTGTAGTTTCCATTATTTTTTCTCTCTTTTCCGATTATTTTCTTCTTTCTTGCTTTAAAGCTTTGGTACGGCTAGACCGCACACCATTGACACATACATCTTTAAATATGTACGCCACTTGTACCTGGGGGCTTCTTGGATAGAGGTTCTTGCCATTCCTTGAGCATCACGCTCCTCACATATGAGTTTTTCCATATGTACCATTTCTTTGCCACTATATGCATCGATATGACTTAAGTTTTGGCCAAGCTGGGTTGCCTGGCTCCTGTGCTTATGCCCTACGTTCCCATTAGTTCGGCAAGGGCATAAAGGGAGCACCTCTACGATTGTTATTGTCGGGTCATCCGGATGTGTACCTTGTACTGGGTGAAGCCAAAATCTAGCGTTCTTAAGGGAATATTCGGTCGGTGAATTAAAGATGTTTTTTAAAAACTCACTCCATTCTGCACCCCAGAAGTTATACAAATTGTGGTGTTCGCATCACAATTCAGACATGCACATTAAATGTATGCACACCCAAGGAAAGGAACCCTTAACGGAACTATTCTCTCTGGAAGATGTTTCTTACGATATTAATGTAATATAACATAGCTAGCCGGATACAACTTGTCTGTTCAAGAAACTATGACCCCTATGCCTAGTTTTCCAAGCATACCCCGGCCTATTCGGCCGCGATGGTATTCGGAAACACTCTGCACCTTCGGGTCCGGAGGTTGAAGCGAAAAGGTCTGCCATGACAAATGATATACAATTCAGCTAGATGAGGAAAGTACACAGTCACTTGGCCTCGAACACCTCTTCCTCTACACCTTCCAACAGGCAGTCTAACTTACAATCCTATTGGGAATATTTGGCGGCCACCTCTACTTTGTCATATACTATACTAATGGGAATTTATTCCGCATTTGGCCCTAGCGGTCCGACACGAGCCATGTGATTAGGATCTAGCTTGGTATATCGCGTCTTCACCATGGCCTAGGCCTCTCGTGCACCCTCTTGGCAGGCAGATATCTTCCACAGCCGGATATGCCACCGCGCTCCCTTGAACAGCTCTACCAGCTTCTCCATGTTTCTTGGAGGGAAGTAGGATGGCCATGAAGCCTTGGCTACACTCCGCATCGCCTGCCGAGCTTGCTCGTGCAACTGCGACAGCCCTTGCAGAAGATCACTTGATGATCCGGACACTTCCTCTTTGGGGCGGTTCGTCAATACACCTGCAATTACAGCTATATCAGCTACCATTACCTCCAAACTTCTAGAAGATAAAAGAGGCCACGTACTGAATATGCCGCCTCGCAGTTTCTTGTTCTCCTTCACAGAGTCGGCTAGCTGCGCTCGCACATCTTTCAGTTCTTCGTCCAGTTTGGTGTTCGAATCCTGGAGTTTCTTTTTCTCTTGAACGACTTTTGTCAATACATGCTCGCCCACTGCTAGTAGCTTTTTGGCTCCGTGTTCTTCGCTTCGAGCGGCGTCCAGCTGCTCTCGTACTTGGTCTAATGACCCAACACAAAGATTAGAACCCAGATTCACACTATCGGTGTATCATTATGAATTTTTTGATAGAGGAAAATATTACCGGGAGATGCCTTGTATTTCTGTAGTTCGGCATTGGCAGCAAGCAGCTGACGCTAACACTTTTCTAGTTCCTGAGGTAGCTGTGTATTCTTCTCCGTAAGCACCTGGTTGTACATTGATCCTTACATCAGTTGTTTCAACTCCTTTAAGTCTCGGGGGCTACTGGCATATGGTTATCATAGTCAGACAAAGCGAATTTACCTGCACATCTTTCAAATGTTGCTTTGTGGCCCTGTTAATCCCATCTCGAGCAGCCCGGATGTATGCATCGGCTGAGCTGAAGGCGTTAAATGACTCTTCTGAAAAGCCAGGGTCTTGTAAAATGGACCGGCGGCACCGATGATTCATGGCACTCTCCACTTCCGAGTTAGTGACGGATACATCATCTGAGTCCTTAGCTGGAGGATAGTCCGGCGTCGCCCCTGCATCAGCCCCTGTCTTCACGGTAGGATTTGAATCCTGGCTGTGGGAAGTACGGCCGCTCGCACCTCCGGATATAGTCCGGTGCACCTTCCTCCTGACACATGGAAAACGGGAAGGTCACGGTTGGACGTGACTACTCAGGTGCAGGTTGGCGAATTCATATCTCTTCGATGAAGGCACGGCCGTGTCTTCATTTGCTTTCCTCTTGGGCCCGGCGCAGGAGCCGATCTCTTTGAAATCGCCGAACGTCTCCCCTATGAAGCACGATACAGTGCGGTGGGTGAGGCAGAATAAGAGCACTCTTTTAGAGAAGGTGTTTCTTAATTATTTACATGTGAAGCAGGAAGAAGGCCAGGGTAGTCGGCGGTGATGGCCACTTCTGTGCCGTCATAGCTTGTCTGGTAAAACACTCCCCCCGCAAGCACCACGAATATATCCGGATCCTCTTCAAACCCAGGATCTAGCTCCCGGTTGTGGATCTCCGGCTGTGGGGTAGGACTATGAAGTCCTTCGGTGACCTTCCGCCAGGGTTGTCATAACAAACAGACTTGAAATTTATCAAAAGTAATCCGAAAGGGGAATGAGTGGAATAGAGGGGTCGAAGCTTTCCCAACTGGGAGGATCATACATAGAATACCCATCTCTGCGCATAATGCGAAGAAACTCCTCTTCCTCCCCTTTAAACAGCTCGGCCAAAATTTTGGCCAGAGCGATGGGGGTATCCGGACCCTTTCAGCCATAGCGGGAGGCGTCATCCTCTCCATTGTAGTGCCACATGGGCAGCCCTCTGTATTGTAGTGGCTGAACCCCTCGCATTATGGAGGTCGCCATTACCCCGATTATTGTGAGTCCGGACTGAGCGAGCGTCCTTATCTTGCTCATAAGCTGGCAAACTTCTGCGTTGTCATCCTCTTCAAGACTCGGGGGACACAAACTGTGGCGTTTCTTCAGCGGAATGCTCGCAAATTCAGGAAGACCCTTTCGAACTGGGTCAGGAAGCGCGACGTCCTCAATATAGAACCATTCGGAAGGCCATTCTTCAGATGCCTTCCTTGGTGTGCCGGACAGATATCCAGTATCGGCGATACGCCATACTTCGGCTCCGCCCACTTCAAATATTGACCCCTCATGATTACGCGGGACAAGGCAGAACAACTTCCTCCACAGCTCGAAATGAGCCTCGATACCCAGGAATAGTTCGCATAAAGCGACGTAACCCACAATGTGCAGAATGGAGGCAAGGGTGAAGTTGTGCAGCTGGAGACCATAGTATTCCAAAAGCCCTCGGAGAAACGGATGAATGGGAAACTCAACGCCCCTTAGCCGGTAAGGGACGAAACATACTTGCTCTCCCCCGGATAGATTGGGGAAGTCATGTGCCTGAATCTCACCATTGAAGGAATCTAGCCCCGCTCGAACAAAAACTAGATCTGCGGGGGGAAGAAATCCTTGCGTCTGTAGCTTCGTCAATTGACTGTGGGACACGGAATACCTCTCCCACTAGCCTTTCTCTGGGCCGGAACGGGTGGAGGAGCTGGGGTCACTAGCCATGCTGGAATTGTTTCTCCTAAGTAGTTTCCGGGGATTTCCTCTGTGTGGTGCCGAATGGATCTAGGATCCAATCTCTTTAATATGTTCTCTTCCTTGCATGGACGGGGTGTTATCTGCAAAAATACCTTGACCTTCCACCCTCGCTTGACACATGGGAGGCGAAGTTATTTAACGCACAGAAGCCGAGGGGAGCGACATTGAACCGATGGCCGAATACATCACTTGCAGATCATTAAAGGAGGAAACCTCCTTGCAATGTCGAAGACAATTTATGTGCCGAACACCTCGCTATTGAAGACTGGTTCGGGGGCTACCGAGGGAGTCCTGGACTAAGGGGTCCTCGGGCGTCCGGCCTGTTATCCATGGGTCGGACTGATGGGCTATGAAGACATGAAGGCTGAAGACTGTACTTGTGTCCGGATTGGACTCTCCTTGGCGTGGAAGGCAAGCTTGGCAATCGACTATGAAGATTCCTTCTTATGTAACCGACTCTATGTAACCCTAGATCCCCCCCGGTGTCTATATAAACCGGAGGGGTTAGTCCGGAAAGGATATACTCATTACCATAGTCATACAGGCTAGGCTTCTAGGGTTTAGCCATTACGATCTCATGGTAGATCAACTCTTGTAAACACTCATATTCATCAAGATCAATCAAGCAGGATGTAGGGTATTACCTCCATAGAGAGGGCCCGAACCTGGGTAAACATCGTGTCCCCCGTCTCCTGTTACCATCGATCCTAGACGCACAGTTCGGGACCCCCTACTCGAGATCTGCCGGTTTTGACACCAACAAAGACCTCATGGCGGCGGCGAGGACCGTGGGCCGCGACGCTGCGGCACGAAGGGGCGACGCAACGGCGCTTTGCGAGTCGATGCAGCCACGGGAACGGCCTTAGGACGGCAGCGTGGACCGCATGTCACACTCTCTACGGCCTGACGAGCCGATGCAGCGGCGGCGTGAAGGTCGACGCAGCCACGGGATGGCCTGGAACAGACGGCCTCGGGGCAGCAGGGACGGCGGGCCACGGTAGTACAGCCCGAAGGGGCGACGCAGCGGAGACGCCGGTCGGTGCAGCCGGGAGAAGAACCACGGGGCAGCGACACTGCGGCCCAATGGGGCGACGCAGCGGTAGCCCATTGCTGGATCGGTAGAGCGGCGCGCTGAACTCGGGATGGTCTTCACGCGGCCTGCGAAGGCGCGCGCAACCGACGTGCTAGGTCGGTCGTACGGCATAGATGAGGCGGATTGCGTTGGCGTGTGGGTGATCAATCCAATCGCGCGCGAGGTCAGGGACGCCGCTCAGTGGAGTCGGGGTGGCGGCGGAGTCCGAGATGAAACCGGCGATGATGGACGACGTGCGGACGAGCACGTCACCACCGACACCAGGGCCGCCAAAGCAACGCCGGCGTTAGGGCAGCGAGGCCCGAGTGACCAATGGAGTAGCATCTCCCGAGCTCGAGGCAGCCGACAGGCCTGAGGCAGCCGGGGACGAGGCCGGCGAGGCAACCCGCAGGGCCGCCGTGCAGACGCAGCGGAGGTGGGTGGCGTGGATCGATTTGTGGGCCGGCGCACAAGCGGCGGCTATGATTGGCCACCGCATGGCACAAGGACACCGGGTGGAGGTGATGCAGGTGCCCCGGTTGGAGAGGGCGGAGACGGTCGGCGTAGATCGACGGGCGGGCTGGCGCGCGGAAGACGGCTGTGAAAGGCCGCCTGTCATGCGAGGCCGCCAGCTCGGTGAAGAGGTCGGCCGATCGCGCCGGTGTCTGAGTAGAGGCACACGGGGTCGATGGCGGCGCTGGGCGACGCAAACCGATCAAGCATACATGAGAAAACCAAAAAGAAAAACGCCGATCAAAACGACTGGCGAGAGAACGAAAAAACCCGGAGCAAGAGCTTGGGAAAAAGACTCTCTAGGGCAGACGGTCAACGCGACCGGTGGACGAACCATAGGTACGGGCGACGCGTGATGAAGCTATGTACCTAGGGTAGGGTCATGGATCTGTCCAACATACCCTCCCCAAGGACATCCCTACAAAGAATCAGAAGCAGTCGAAGAGAAACCATCATTCACTCGACCAGGAAGATGTGCTCACTCGACCACCTTGAAGACACTCGACCACCAGGAGATGAGGAACCTTTCACTCTGCAACGGTCAGGGTTTAAACCATAGCTTTATGAGCATTTACAACACTTTACTTCAGATGTTACCTGTAATGTTCCCCTTTATGGGCATTAAATCCTGTGTAACGGAGGGGAGCTGGGGTCCTGGCGCACTCTATATAAGCCACCCCCTCCTCTGGGATAGGGGTTTGCACTTTCTGTAATTCACATGCATATATTCAGTCGACCGCCCCCGGGCTCCGAGACTTAGGGCTGTTACTTCCTCCGAGAAGGGCCTGAACTCATAAAACTCGTGCGTACAACTCCTCCATAGCTAGGATCTTGCCTCTACATTCCTACCCCCCAATTCTACTGTCAGTCTTAGAACCACGACAGTTGGCGTCCACCATGGGGTAGGTGTCTTAGCGATTTGTTGGAGAAGTTACAATTTTTCCGATCCCCTTCGTCATGGTTCCAGGCGGAGGTTTGGCTGAGGGCCGCGAGATCCGTCTCGGCGCGCTCGTGTTTGTCGCCGACGACTCCGCTTGGCTTCAGGAGGCTCCACTCGACACCGACGTGCTCCCCGCCCGCGGGGCGACACACTTTTGCGCGTGCGTCCGCGACATCCTCCTTCGGCAACCGTCAACCCAGTATCAGTCGACCCCAGCAGCTTCCCCCCTCTGTGCGGCCCGCCGTAGCAAACGCTCCGGTCGGTCGAGGCTTTAGCGATGGGTGAAGCATGTGGTGGCCCGCCAATCGGCCACCCCTCAAGTCGCGGCGATCGAGCCCGACGAATCTCTCTATGGCTTGTTCGATCTGTCGACTGGCTCCGTAGAGACCGCATCCGAGTGCTACAGTAGTGACCCAGCGGCGGAAGTCCTGATGGTCAATGGACCATGCAGTCCTCCTGGCTTCAATCGTGAAGACGGAGGTGACGGGAACGGCGATCCGTCGCGCGTTCACGAGGAGTACCACCCCGAACCCCTCTCCTCACAGCAGAGGGAGGAACTTCGTCGCCGGAACATGGATGCCCTGCATACTCCTGTACTTGGAGAAACCCCTGAGGCCCAGGCCTTGGAACAGGCGCGCTTGGCCAACCTGGCTAAGCGCACTCGACTGGAGAACCTCCAGTGCGCACTCGACGATCGCGCTCGACAACGTGCTCCTGAGTCCAGTCGACGCCAACTTTTTCCACCTCCGACTCAGGTATATCGAACCCCCATCCAGAATCTAGCAGCTGCTGCCCGGATAGCAGAGTCGATCCAACCTTCCCAATCAGAAGCTGGCCGAGGTCTGGTGCAGATTAGAGCCTTGCTCCGGGCAGCGGGGGAGCAGAATACGGTCGTATCTCAGTCGTGGAATAGGATCCATAGCAGATCTGTGGTTGCAGACACAGTTCAGTCGGCCCATAGCCCAAGATCACCCCCGAGGCGTGAAGGACGTGGAGATCCGCGTGATCAGTACAGGAACCGAGAGCAGTATGATCACCGAGCCGATCGCGATGATCGCCGTCGAGTGCCTACGCCTCCTCCAAGGAGTGGGTCATACGTGCCTCGGCAACATGAAGACAGACGCCCTCACAGTGTCGGACGAGGTATTCCAGTCGACCCCAGGGAGCCAGGCTTTGGTGCGAGATCTATTCTCGTTCAGGGCTTGGTCGACAGAAACAGAGCTCACCGAGAGGGCCATGACAGAGATCCGCAAACCAGCAACAGGGCGCATGTCTCAGGTCCTGAGTGCTTCAGCAGAGCTATCAGAGCTGCGGTGATTCCCCCCCAACTTCAAGTTGGCGACTGGAGTCAGTAAGTTCACCGGAGAGTCCAAGCCTGATACTTGGCTTGAAGACAACCGAGTGGCTGTCCAGATTGGCGACGACAATGATGAAGTGGCCATGAAACACCTTCCTGTGATGTTAGAGGGCTCGGCTAGAGCATGGCTGAATCAGTTGGCGCCTGACAGCATCTATACTTGGGAAGATCTCGCCCGAGTCTTTGTCAGAACATTCGAGGGTACTTGCAAACGGCCAGCAGGTTTGACAGAATTACAGTGTTGCGTCCAGAAACCGAATGAAACTTTGAGGGATTATATCCAGAGATGGATCACCCTACACCACACGGTAGAGGATGTGTCTGATCATCAGGCAATTTGTGCTTTCAAGGAAGGTGTCGGGTATCGGGAGTTGAATATGAAATTCGGTCGGACAGGAAACATGACTCTGACTCGGATGATGGAAATTGCCACCAAGTATGCCAATGGTGAAGAACAAGAGCGACTTCGGAGTGGCAAGCACAAAGCAGTCACCCACGAAGCCGGTGGAGGAAACTCCGGTCGGAAACAGAAGCGCATGGCCGAGCCAGCTGCTCCAGGTGAAGCCTTGGCTGTAGTTCAAGGAAAGTTTAAGGGGAAGCCCAAGGGGCCGTGGAACCCCAAGAAAGTAAAAGATCAACATGGAAATGACGTGTTGGATCTGCCGTGCCATATCCACACCAAAAAATATGAAGAAGGTAATTTCATTTACCCGAAGCACACCACTCGGCAGTGTCGACTCCTAATCCAGCAGTTCCGAGAGAAACAGCCCAAGGAAAAGGAGAAGGAAGCAGACAAGGCTGAAGATGAGGAAGGGGACGATGATGGTTATCCCCACGTGAATTCCACTCTGATGATTTTTGCTGACGTTGAGAGCAAAAGTCGACTAAAAGTCATCAACACAGAAGTGAACATGGTCGCTCCGGTGACACCCAGTTACTTGAAGTGGTCACAGACTGCCATTACATTCGACCAGTCTGACCATCCAGCGCACATAGCCACCCCTGGGAGGCAAGCACTGGTGGTCGACCCGGTGGTCGAAGGCACTCGACTGACAAAGGTCCTGATGGACGGTGGTAGTGGCCTGAACATACTATATGCAGAGACATTGAAGGGAATGGGCATTCCGATGTCCATACTCGGCGAAAGCAATATGAGTTTCCATGGGGTCATCCCAGGCAAGAAAGCTGCATCCCTCGGTCAGATTGCACTCGACGTGGTTTTCGGTGATTCCAAAAATTACCGCAAAGAAAAGTTGACATTTGAAGTTGTGGATTTCCAGAGTGCTTATCATGCAATTCTGGGCAGGCCAGCTTATGCATGATTTATGGCTCGACTATGTTACGTGTACCTCAAACTGAAGATGCCTGGTCCCAAAGGAGTGATCACTATCTCTGGTAATCGGAAGAAGGCAGAAGAGTGCTTCCAGAAGGGCTCAAAGATCGCCGATGCTCAGATGGCTGTGGTAGAATTGCAAGAATACCAGAAAAATGCATATCCGAGTGACTTATTGCGAGCCAAGAAGCTAGCCACAGATTCGGCATTCCAGCCGTCCGGTGAAACAAAGTCGATTCACATTCACCCGACAGATCCCAGTGCAGCTCTGACTCACATTTCAACCACACTCGACTCCAAATAGGAAGAAGCGCTCATCCAGTTCCTCCATGAGAACCGGGACATCTTTGCATGGAAGCCTTCTGACATGCCGGGTGTTCCCAGGGGACTGGCTGAGCATCGTTTGTGAGTCGACCCAAAGGTGAAACTAGTCAAAGAGCATCTTCGACGGTCCGCAGTACAGAAAAGAAAAGCAATCGGTGAAGAGGTGGCTCGGCTTTTGGCAGCTGAGTTTATCCGAGAGATTTACCTCTCCGAGTGGTTAGCCAATGTTGTCATGGTCCCAAAGAAGGACGACTCACTTCGCATGTGCATTGATTTCAAGCATACCAATCGGGCCTGCCCGAAAGATCACTTTCCTCTCCCTCGCATCGACCAGATAGTCGACTCGACTGCAGGGTGCGAGCATTTGTCCTTTTTGGACGCCTACTCCGGGTACCACCAGATCCGTCTGTACGGACCCGACGAGATAAAGACAGCTTTTATCACCCCGTTTGGGTGCTTCTGTTATGTCACAATGCCATTCGGTTTGAAGAATGCCGGAGCCACATTCATGCGGATGATTCAAAAGTGCCTGCTCACTCAGATCAATCGGAATGTGGAAGCGTACATGGATGACATCGTGGTCAAGTCACGTAAAGGTTCCGACCTACTGACTAACCTCGCTGAAACCTTTGCCAACCTCAGAAGGTATGATATGAAGCTCAATCCATCAAAGTGCACGTTTGGAGTTCCGGGCGGAAAGTTACTCGGTTTCCTTGTTTCCGAACGAGGAATCGATGCTAACCTAGAGAAAGTGGGCGCTACAATCCGAATGAAATGGCCTGTGCGTGTGCATGATCTCCAGAAGCTTACTGGTTGCTTGGCCGCCCTAAGTCGATTCATTTCTCGCCTTGGTGAAAAGGCGTTGCCTCTTTACCGACTGATGAAGAAATCAGATAAGTTCGAGTGGACCCCAGAAGCTGATACAGCATTTGCAGAGCTAAAAGCACTGCTTTCCACCCAGCCGGTGCTTGCTGCTCCAATCAGCAAAGAGCCTCTACTGCTTTATATAGCAGCCACTGGACAAGTCGTCAGTATAGTACTTACGGTCGAGCGGGAAGAAGAAGGAAAAGCTTATAATGTTCAACGCCCAGTTTATTATATTTCTGAAGTCCCGACCCCATCAAAGCAGAGATATCCTCACTATCAGAAGCTTGTCTATGGGATTTACATGACCACGAAGAAGGTTGCACACTATTTCTCAGATCACTCTATTACAGTCGTCAGCGACGCTCCATTGTCAGAGATTCTGCACAACAGGGATGCAACTGGTCGAGTGGCAAAATGGGCGATTGAACTCCTTCCCTTGGATATCAAGTTTGAGGCAAAGAAAGCTATCAAGTCCCAAGCCATAGCAGATTTCCTCGCCGAGTGGATCGAACAGCAACTGCCGACTCAAGTTCACTCGGAGCACTGGACCATGTTCTTTGATGGATCCAAGATGCTGAATGGGTCTGGTGCTGGGGTAGTTCTGGTATCCCCCCGAGGAGACAGGCTCAGATATGTCCTCCAGATTCACTTTGATTCCTCCAACAATGAAGCAGAATATGAAGCACTCCTGTATGGGTTGCACATGGCCATCTCACTCGGCGTCCGTCGCCTCATGGTCTATGGCGACTCAGATTTGGTAGTTAATCAAGTGATGAAGGAGTGGGACGTCAGAAGCCCAGCCATGACTAGTTACTGCAACGCGGTGAGGAAGCTTGAGAAGAAGTTTCAGGGGTTAGAGCTCCACCACATACCCCGATTGAAAAATCAAGCAGCTGATGATTTGGCAAAGATAGGTTCCAAGAGAGAAACCATTCCCAGCAATGTGTTTTTGGAGCATATTCACACGCCGACAGTTCAGGAAGATCCTTTTACTGAAGAGCCCCCGCAACCTAAGAGCGCCACAGATCTGACTGAAGTCGAGGTCCCGGCCATGGTCGACCTGATCATGGAGGTTCTGGCCATTACTCCCGACTGGACAGTGCCCTACATTGCGTACATCCTCGGGAAAGAACTCCCAGAGGATGAGGAAGAGGCTCGACAGATCGTCCGTCGATCCAAGGCCTTTACTGTAATAAGAGGACAACTGTTTAGAGAAAGCATGACTGGAGTCGGTCAGAAATGCATAACACCAGAAGAAGGTCGAATGATCCTCAATGAAATCCACTCGGGGACCTGTGGTCACCATGCGTCCTCCCGGGCCATCGTGGCTAAAGCATACCGAGCTGGATTCTATTGGCCACGAGCAAATGAAATGGCGAAAGATATAGTCGACAGATGCGAAGGCTGCCAGTTTTACTCCGACATGTCTCACAAGCCAGCGTCAGCCATGAAGACCACCCCCCTCATCTGGCCCTTTGCTGTTTGGGGACTGGATATGGTTGGACCACTGAGAACTGGCAAGAGCGGCTACACTCATGTGCTCATTGCAGTCGACAAGTTTACCAAATGGATCGAAGCTAAACCTATCAAGAACCTTGATGCTAGCACCGCTGTCAGTTTTATCAGAGAATCGACATTCAGATATGGAGTTCCACACAGCATCATCACGAACAACGGGTCGAACTTCGATTTCGATGAGTTCAGAGCTTTTTGCACTTCTCAAGGCACTCGAGTCAACTATGCTTCGGTCGCTCACCTGCAGTCGAACAGACAAGCAGAAAGAGCCAATGGCTTAATTCTCAAAGGACTGAAACCCCGACTGATGCGTGATCTCAAACACGCAGCAGGTGCTTGGTTTGATGAACTTCCGTCAGTTCTGTGGGGCTTAAGGACAACTCCTAATCGGTCGACCGGACGAACTCCTTTCTTCTTGGTTTACGGAGCCGAAGCTGTTCTGCCAAGTGACCTGCTCCACAACGCACCCCAAGTCGAGCTCTTCTCCGAAGAGGAAGCAGAGCAGGCCCGGCAAGATTTAGTCGATCTCTTAGAGGAGGAAAGAGAGACGGCCTTGATCCGGTCAACCATTTATCAGCAAGACTTGCGTCAATTCCACGCCAAAAATGTGAAGGGTCGAGCCTTTCAAGAAGGAGATCTGGTTCTTCGAGTAGACCAACAGAAACCACACAACCTCGCCCCGACTTGGGAAGACCCCTTCATCATCACCAAAGTTCTTCACAATGGAGCATACCATGTTTACAGTATTGAGCATCAGAAAGATGAGCCACGGGCTTGGAACGTGGAGCTGCTCCACCCCTTTTATACTTAAGCACTTGTTCGAATAAAATGTAATAAGAAACACCTTTGTAATTTGTTTATCAAAGACAAGAGCTTACGGTCCTCTCATTCGATTGGTGTGTTCTTATTTACTTCTGAAATCCCCCAGTGGGTGGGCTTAGTCGCAAATCCGTTTCGCCTAAGTTCGAAAGAAAATCCTACCGAGTGGAGAACAATCCTCCCACTCGGGGGCTTAGCTGCAGTCCAGCACTCGCCTAAGTTCTCTCACTAGGAGGCTTAGCTGCAGTCGGTACTCGCCTAAGTTTGAAAAATCCTACCAAGTGGAGAGCAATGCTCCCACTCGGGGGCTTAGCTGCAGTCTAGCACTCGCCTAAGTTCTCTCACTAGGAGGCTTAGCTGCAGTCCGGTACTCACCTAAGTTTGAAAAAATCCTACCGAGTGGAGAGCCATCCTCCCACTCGGGGGCTTAGCTGCAGTCCAGCACTCGCCTAAGTTCTCTCAGTACGAGGCTTAGCTGCAGTCCGGTACTCGCCTAAGTTTGAAAAAAATCCTATCGAGTGGAGAGCCATCCTCCCACTCAGGGGCTTAGCTGCAGTCCAGCACTCGCCTAAGTTCTCTCACTAGGAGGCTTAGCTGTAGTCCGGTACTCGCTTAAGTTTGAAAAATTCCTACCGAGTGGAGAGCCATCCTCCCACTCGGGGGCTAGCTGCAGTCCAGCACTCGCCTCAGTTCTCTCACTAGGAGGCTTAGCTGCAGTCCAGTACTCGCCTAAGTTTGAAAAAATCATACCGAGTGGAGAGTCATCCTCCCACTCGGGGGCTTAGTTGCAGTCCAGTACTCGCCTAAGTTCTCTCACTAGGAGGCTTAGCTGCAGTCCGGTACTTGCCTAAGTGTGAAGAAAATCCTACCGAGTGGAGAGCAATCCTCCCACTCGGGAGCTTAGCTGCAGTCCGGTACTCGCCTAAGTTTGAAAAATCCTATCGAGTGGAGAGCAATCCTCCCACTCGGGGGCTTAGCTGCAGTCCAGCACTCGCCTCAGTTCTCTCACTAGGAGGCTTAGCTGCAGTCCGGTACTCGCCTAAGTTTGAAAAAATCCTACCGAGTGGAGAGTCATCCTCCCACTCGGGGGCTTAGCTGCAGTCCAGTACTCGCCTAAGTTCTCTCACTAGGAGGCTTAGCTGCAGTCCGGTACTTGCCTAAGTGTGAAGAAAATCCTACCGAGTGGAGAGCAATCCTCCCACTCGGGAGCTTAGCTGCAGTCCGGTACTCGCCTAAGTTTGAAAAATCCTATCGAGTGGAGAGAAATCCTCCCACTCGGGGGCTTAGCTGCAGTCTAGCACTCACCTAAGTTCTCTCACTAGGAGGCTTAGCTGCAGTCCGGTACTCGCCTAAGTTTGAAAAAATCCTACCGAGTGGAGAGTCATCCTCCCACTCGGGGGCTTAGCTGCAGTCCAGTACTCGCCTAAGTTCTCTCACTAGGAGGATTAGCTGCAGTCCGGTACTCGCCTAAGTTTGAAGAAAATCCTACCGAGTGGAGAGCAATCCTCCCACTCGGGGGCTTAGCTGCAGTCCAGTACTCGCATAAGTTTGAAACATACCCCTATCCGCAAGGACGACGAGGTGTAGGTCGACCGCAACCTTCTCCTTCGGAGCTACGGCACAAGTACAATGTACGCTCCATCCCTATTCGCAAGGACGACGAGGTTCAGGTCGACTGCAACCTTCTCCTTCAGAGCTACGGCACAAGTACAACATGCGCTCCATCCCTATCGGTAAGGACGACGAAGGGCAGGTCGACTGGAGCCACCACTTCAGAGCTGCAACTCCAGCACAAAGACTATTCCGAACAGTGAGCAAAGTCCATTCGAAGGCAAACGCAAGCACATTCGGAGATAAACCAAATTCGAATAAATCCTAAAAGTTCCAAGCAGCAAATCAAAAGTATTCGAGCATCAAGCCCGAAGGAGTTCAACGGTTACAGCAATCACTCGGCATTTTGAGACAAATTTAAAGCAGATTCAAGTTTCATAAGTTTGTTCACTCGGCCGGAGGAGGGCTGGCAGGCTCCACGAATGAGTCCAGGTCGGTCCCATCAGCGATCCGAGTGGCGGCAGCAATGAAAGTCTCCATGAAGGACTGGAATTCATGCTTCTTGGTGTTGGCGACTTTGATCGCAGCCAGCTTGTCTTCACGCGCCTCCTTGCAATGGACTCGCACCAAGGACAGCGCCACGTCAGCACCATACCGGGTGGAGGATTTCTTCCATTCTTGCACTCGGTCAGGGATCTCGTTCAGTCGAGCCATCAGGGATTCTAGGTCATTTTGAAGCGTCGCCCTCGGCCAAAGCGATGAGTCGATTCGGGAGACTACCTCCTTCAGGCGCACGAGGTAGCTTGTGGCACTGGCGATACGAGACTCCAGTCGAAGCACATTCATTGCAGTCTCGTCGCAGACTGGAGAAGCGATAGGGTCCAGACCCGTCTCGACCCTTCTAGTTTCCTCGTCAAAGTCTTGGCAGAATTCTGCAGCCAAAAATTAGTGGATCGACCGAGCAAGATCTGATCGCACGCATCAACACAGTCGGTTAAAAGAAATACCTTCCAGCGTGAGATAGAGCTTCTTGGCAAGAGTCCTCAGATAAGCTTCCATGTCATTCCTCTTGCGGATCGCAGACTCCAACTTTTCATTCAGGACAACCTTGTCCTTCTTCAGACTGGTCACTTCTCGGTTAGCTTCATTAAGACAAGATTTCAGTTTGTTCACCTCCCCTTCCAGCGTTCCGATTGAAGAAAGCTTCTGGTCTGCGAGAGCAGTTTTATCCTGAGTTGCTTTTTGCACGGTGGCGAGGTCCGAGTCCTTCTTCTCCAGAGCCAACTTCATTTTCTCTGCAAAAGAAGCAATCAAATCAAAGAAGAGACCAAAGAAATATATTGAAAGTCAGTCGACAGTCAGTTACCTTCCATACCAGCGGCTTCGCCTTGAGCTTTTTTCAGATTCTGCTGGGCCAATTCCAAGTCTAGGTTGAGTTGCCTCTACTTCTCCTCAAGTTAAGCAAACTTGGAAATAAGAGTACAAGACTTCTGCAGAAGGCAAAAGACGGATCAGTCGATAAGATCAAAGGTTGTTTACTTCCGAGTGAATTAAACGTAAAGAAGTTCACTTAGACCCCAGCCGACTGCACACAGTCGACTGCGGTCTCAGGGGCTACACCCAGCGGGTGCACTTGGCGTGCCCCCGCTGACTAAGACCTAACTCGATCGGTCCGCCCGGACCCAAAAAAAGCTATTCAGACCACTGCGGTCTCGAGGACTACACCCAGTGGGTGCACTTGGTGTGCCCCCACCGGTTCAGATCCTACTCGACCGGTCCGCCTGAGTCGAGTGTAAGAAAAAGATAGGAAAGTAGAACTCAGACCCCAATCGACTGCCAGCAGTCGACCGCGGTCTCGGGGACTACACCCAGTGGGTGCACTTAGCGTGCCCCCACCGGTTTAGATCCCACTCGCCCAGACCGAGTGGAAGAACGGAACTATCGAAAACAACAAAACACCCAGTGGGTGCTCTAATTCGACGCGAACAACAGGATATTGTGTAGAAGAAGATTTTTCGGGTAACATATCCCCATAGAGCAAAAGCAGTCGGAAAGTCTACTTAGCTGGACATTGGCCCGAAGAGCAGCGCTGGCGTCGTAGGCAGCCTGGCTATTCTCATGCACTGTCTTCACCCGCTCCATCATCATGTCAGCTTGTCGGATGGCTTCCGCAGCCGCTTCTGACTGGTTGTTCAGGATGGGGTAGCTGGTGAAAAAGTGAGCAGACGACCCATGTGCGGTGGCTTGGAGCTCCGTGGCGTGGAGTTGGATGGTTGAAGGAATCACAGGTGCAGTCGACGGTGCGGGGTGCTCACTCGACAAGGGTGCAGTGAAGGTCACAGAGGCCCTGCCCGCGTCTTCAGGTTGACGGACGGGAGGTGTTGTAGTTGGTTCTTGCCGAGACATCCTGCCAGCTGCTACCTTCTTGCTCTTCCTAGGCTTAAGAGCCACATCTTCATCGTCATCTGGAAGATCGATGACGTTGGGTGGAGCTGCAAGGCAGATCATTCGACCCCAAGTGAACCACTAGAATGCAATCGACCAAGGAATCAAGAACAAAATCACAAGAGTTTATACCTGGGTTGGAGGTAACTGCATCTTCCATCTCCTCATCCAGGTACTGGAGAGAAGAGGTTCCTGACGTAGCAGCACTGCAAAGACCCGCATTCAGTCGGTTACGTCCGGTTAATCGAGTCAACGAAAAAGACAAGTCAGATGATTACCCGGAGAGAGTGGGGACGATCACTTTGATCCTGGGCAAAGCCTTTGGCAGTTTGGAGGAGGTAGCTTTCGGTGTTGGAGGCGGCACAACTTTGGACTGCTTGGGAGCCTTCTCAGTCGGCGTTGGAGAAGACGTCCTGGGACGCTTCGAAGACTGTCCAATCGGCGCGGCCACCAGGTCTGGAGCGCTTGCCGGGTCGTGAGCATGTTTGGATCTCCTCTCCCTGCGAGGGGGCGAGTCGACTTCCTCGTCATCAGTCGATTCGTCGCTCTCCTCGTCCTCCTCGGCATCCGAGTGCCCTTCGCCGCTCTCGCCCCCGCTCGCTTCTTCCTCGACATCTTGCTCCTGCACTCCATTGGGCATTGAGTACATGTCGATGAGGGCCTGAAAAGACAACGATCAAAGGAAATTCAGTCGACCATAAACAAGATGTCACACAGTGAATCGGAAAGATACTTGGTAAAACAGAATCACACCTACGCCGGCTGATGCGAGTTGTCGAATGGAATCACCCTCCTAGACCCCCGAGGGTTGTCTTTGTTGCTGGTGATCCCCATCAACCACTTCTCCAAGGTGTCCTCACTGAGGTCCTCCGGGTGGATCTGAGTGGAGTCCTCGATCCCGGAGTACATCCACATCGGATGATCGCGTGCCTGAAGCGGTTGGATGCGTCGACCGAGAAATACCTCCAGCATGTCCATCCCGGTCACCCCATCGCGGACGAGTTGGACGACCCACTTGACCAGCACCTTGACCTGCGCCTTCTCTTTTGGAACCACCTTCAGGGGAGCAGGCTTCTCCACTCGAGCTAAGGAAAAGGGAGGAAGTCCAGTCGACTGACCCGGGGTCGGCTGATCCTTGCAGTAGAACCAAGTCGACCGCCAGCCCCGGACCGAGTCGGGAAGGATCATGGCTGGGAAAGTACTCTTGCTCCTCATCTGGATCCCCGGACCCCCGCACATTTGGATCACTTGTGTCCTCTCGTCACTCGGATTGGCCTTTTTGACCGACTGGGAGCGGCAGGTGAAGATGTGTTTGAAAAGCCCCCAGTGCGGTCGACAGCCCAAGAAGTTTTCACACATCGACACGAAAGCAGCCAGATAGACTATGGTGTTTGGAGTGAAATGGTGGAGCTGAGCCCCAAAGAAGTTCAAAAAACCCCGGAAGAAAGGATGGGGAGGCAGTGAGAATCCGCGATCTACGTGGGTGGCGAGGAGAACACACTCACCCTCCCTTGGATGCGGCTCGGTCTCGTTCCCCGGGAGCCGTGCCAACTTGTGGGGGATCAATCCCCCCTCCACCAGGTCGTCGAGGTCGTCCTGGGTGATTGTCGAGCGGATCCAGTCCCCTTGGATCCAGCCCGCCGGCAGGCCAGATCTCGACGAGGATTCGCCCTGGCTGGTCCGCTTGCCCTTCGCCTTCGCGGTCGCCTTCTTCGCGCATTCCAGCGCCACCGTCTTCTCCTTCCCCATGGCGACGGGTCGAGCTCGAGCGAAGGTCCGGCGACAAGGGCAGAAGCGAGCGTGGAGGAGAGATCGGGGGAAGAAGAAGAGGTAATGGGAGCGCACGGGGCAGAGGCCTAGTCCGGTGCCTTTTATAAGGTCGTTCCTCGAGTGACTGACTGGTGGACCCAGACGATCTAAACAAATCCTGCAACAGTCACGCGCGCAGTACGTGGCGAAAAAGGTGGCGCGGGGATCGAGGAGACTTGCCTAATCCGTCCCGATAACCACGGTTCCGCCCGCCTGGCGCACTTCCCGAAATTCGAATCCTGCGGAATCCGCGGAGAGCAGAGCAACTTGCCAGACTAAAGACAAACATCCTCTACATTATCATTCGGAATTCTACCGTGAAAATTCACTTGAAAAAAACCAAGAATGGACCAAGGCGACTGAGAAAGGAGTCGACGTCGTCCCCTCAACTCACTGTTCCAGAACAAGATATACTCATAGCACGAAGAATGGGTCGGAAGTGTTCCCAACTCCTTCCTCACTCAAACCCTGATCCATTCGGGGGCTAATGATGAAGCTATGTACCTAGGGTAGGGTCATGGATTTGTCCAACATACCCTCCCCAAGGACATCCCTGCAAAGAATCAGAAGCAGTCGAAGAGAAACCATCATTCAGTCGACCATGAAGATGTTCTCACTCGACCACCTTGAAGACACTCGACCACCAGGAGACGAGAAACCTTTCACTCTGCAACGGTCAGGGTTTAAACCATAGCTTTATGAGCATTTACAACACTTTACTTCAGACGTTACCTGTAACGTTCCCCTTTATGGGCATTAAACCCTGTGTAACGGATGGGAGCTGGGGTCCTGGCGCACTCTATATAAGCCACCCCCCTCCTCTGGGACAGGGGTTCGCACTTTCTGTAATTCACACGCATATATTCAGTCGACCGCCCCCGGGCTCCGAGACGTAGGGCTGTTACTTCCTCCGAGAAGGGCCTGGACTCGTAAAACTCGTGCGTACAACTCCTCCATAGCTAGGATCTTGCCTCTACATTCCTACCCCCAATTCTACTGTCAGTCTTAGAACCACGACAGCGCAGCCCCCGGCGACGGTCATGGAGGCCGACCACCCCAGGGACGGTGCCCGGATGCGGAAGCAGCGGCGGCTAGGGTTTAGAACCCGAAAACTGATACCATGTTAGAAGGAAGAGATAGGGATTGGTGGAATAGTTCATTGTATTGCTTGAGCCACATGGGCATATGTATAGGAGTACATGGTCATCTTGGAGTACAAGGCAAGCCAGAATATATCCTAGTCTATCCTATGTTTCCAATCTAACAATGATACTCAACAGCAGGGTAGGGCGCGGCTGGCGCGTATAGAGGCGTAGAAGGGAGCGAGCAACGTACGAGGGCACGACCAAGACGAGGCAGGGGAGCCCATAGCATGCATGTGCGGCCAGGGCGTGGTGCCAGGGGCGGAGCTAGCGCGGTGAGTGCGTCCACACAGCGAGATGGGGCGCTCGGCTACTGTGGCTACGACGATGGACCGAGCGGGGAAACGGGGGAATTGGCATAGCTCACCGAGAGGACGGCCGGGGTGGTGCGGTGGTGTAGATCAACGGCGAGGTGCTGCAGCCGTGGCGGAGAAACCGGCTCGATCCCGAGTGCACGGTGCGTCTCCTGTCGAACTGATGAATGGGGATGACGGAGTCGGCAAAGAGGAAGTCCCTGCACAACCTGCCGGTCACCGGGGAGGCCGATGGCCACGGGGACGGCAACGGCGTGTCGACGGCAGCTCAGGAGCGAACCAAACTGAGAGGAAGAGGACAAGCGAGGGGATAAGCGAGGGCTAGGGTTTGCCTACCGGGTCGGGGATCTTCTTATCCATCTCCTGGTTCTCCTGTAGCGCCTCAGTGGCGAGCATCGAGCCGTGGTTGACGCATATGCGTGCCATGGCGAGCTCGTGCCTCCCCCTCTATATAGAGAGAGGAGAAGGCCTTTGGTGGGCTGGGTTGGATACTATAGCAATAGGCTTAAGTGCATAGTAGGTATAGTATATTTCTCGTTTTTCTTTTATGTACTATTTTCCACCATTGTTGTGCATTTAGTTTATGCATTAAACTATTTTTTATCAATGAAACTTTGCTCATAAATCCTAGTCAACACTACAGAGTTGCATAAAAAGTTTGAGGCCAAATGGAACTGTTCAAATTTATATTTGAATTTAAGTGTGTTTATTTAACCCTGCTAGTCCACTAAAATATTTGGCAATTTTAAAAGTTATTTGATGTTGGTTCCTGCATGCTAATTACTCGATGAATATTTGCAAGCCAATGAACATTTTTGTTTTATCGTTTGAAGAAATAATAATTTGACTTGTAATTAAAATTTGAATTTGACTTTGATTTTTTGGGGAAGTGGAAATTTGCATAGAAATCATGATGACATGGTGCCATTAGGGGGGAGATTACTGTAGCGTGATCGTTGTGTGTTACACAACAAATTGGAGAAGAAATACAAGGCTATAGTAAACATACATCAAAGTGTTTAGAGAAAACTCAAATAATATTCATGGATAGATCTGAAGATTAACTCACAATTCATTGGATCCCAACAAACAACACCGCAAAAAGTCATTACGTCGAATAGATCTCCAAGAAACCGAGGAGATTGAGAGAAGAAGCCATCTAGCTGCTAACTATGGACCCGTGGGTCTGTAGTAAACTAGTCATGCATCATCGGAGGGCATCAAGGATGATGTAGATCCCCCTCCGTGATTGAATCCCCCTCCGACAGAGTACCGGAGAAGGCCTCCATATGGGATCTAATGGTTCTAGAACTTGCAGCAATGGAAAAAGTATTTCGGGTGCTCTCTGGTGCCAGGGGAATATTTGAGTATTTATAGAGCTTGAATTAGGGTTTAAGGTGCCATGAGGGGCCCACAAGCCTCCCCCCCGGGGCGCGCCCCTAGGGCTTGTCTCTCCCTCGTGGCTCCTCTCGCCTCCTCCTGAACCTTCTAGGGTCTCTTCTGGTCTAGAAAAAATTAATCCCAAGTTTTTTCTCCGTTTGGACTTCGTTTGATATTCATTTTCTGAAAAGCCAAAAACATGCAAAAATAGCAACTGGCACCGGGCACTGAGTTAATAGGTTAGTCCCAAAAACTGATATATAATTGCATCTAATGACATATAAAACATCCAAAATTGATACTTTAATAGCATGAACAATCAAAAATTATAGATATGGTTGACACGTATCAAGACTTTCCATGACATTCAAATTACTTGCCATGGGTTATTGTGTTCTGTTGATGCATATGTTCGCCCTGAAACTATTGCACTTTTTTAATGTGTTCTTTTTGTATGTTTTGTTAGAAATTTTTGCATTTAAGTTTTCTTTTAAAACTCATATGGTAATTTTGTTGTGCATTTTGTGTTTGTCTTCATATACATATTTGTGTTCAAGATGGTTGTGTGGATGACGTTGATGATGATTGTGTCCGCATAGGAGGCAAGGGGGTGGCTGCTGGCATACGGCCTCGAAGTGAATTGTATGCTAATTTTACATATCCACTCGTATCATGGCAAGTTCACTCCAAAATGTGTAGAAACAATGGAAAAGCTTACCTTCTTTTTTCTTCACTTTTTCTTGTCTACATGTTTTTGGGTTTATTTTTGTAGTTAATAAAACACATGTATCCTTGTTCATGGCAATTTTTAACCATGGATATGGCAATTTTGATCATTCACTTGCCATATCCCCATGTTTTCTTGTCCATGGCAATTTTTAACCTTAGAGATGGCATTTTTTGCCATTTCCTTTGTGCTCCATTTTTTAATACTTTTAGTTTTATGATTATTTTACCTATCTAGTTATCTCATTATGCAATTTCACTAGGTTTTCTATATAAACAATGGCAAATTCACTTCTGATTTTGTGTGTGTTTTGTATAGGCTTTAAGTGTAACTCATGGTAACTTTATCTTCTCACCACTAGCAATTTAACCTTGATTCTATTAATTTCATATCTTCATCGAGGTTGCACAACGCCATAGGGTATCCCATGAATGTTTGTGTAAGTTGAACTAGAACTTCAATGATGGTCAAAAAAGGTTGTCACGGATATCAGGATGCCTTCCATGATGAATATCCAACCACCAATCTCCACAACCCTATATGCGACTAGCTTGTAAAGATGTACGACAAGGGTTCCCAAAGTTTTGTCATCCCCATGTGTGGCACAATCCCACTAGTAGAGGAATCTAGGGTGGTTGGCCATCTTTGCGTGCTCTTTAAAAGTCCATTTCTAGTGGCTTAGTGGGACGTGATAATATACCACGCACGACACCTTTTACTCTGTACTTTTGATCAACAACGTCGGGTGCTTACTCGTAATCAATCTATGGCATGTTTTGGGGGGTGCAAGCCTGGTCTTTAAGCGCTAGGGTCTGGCCAGACGGAGCGTTCTAGGCTGTCTCCCAGGCTTGACCACTACAGCTGGCCGGATGGTGCATTTTTCTCATTCTGCTTGGAATTTCGACCCTGCGGTCTCACCGGCTGATGTATTCTCTGCATGTGCTTGCTAATTGCACTTTTCCTTGGATTGTCAGTTGTCTGGTCGGTTTACATGGTTTCGTTATGCTCATGTGGTCTCTCATTCGAGTGCCCAGTTTTGATGGTTCGCGTCACTTGTCGTGCAGGTGTCGGCGGGGTTTCTATTGACGACTTATGGTTGGAGTAAGAAAAAAACTTAGGTCAACTCACCAGGTCAAGTAAACGGCTTATGTGTCGCCAAAGTAAGACATGGGCAACAATAGTCATCATCTGTCATTAGTAAGTACAAGGCAAATATAGATCCAATACGGACATAATCACTTGTAGATAATTCACGGAAAAAAATCTTCGGATAGTTTGCCTAAGGTCTCCGTTGCATTCGAGCCACGACTGATGCACCCAACCCTGTCACTGTCCACGCCATGGCCCTGAAGCCAAAGAAGGAGCTCGCCCCGGAGAAGAGAGCGGCCAAGATGGTGAAGCGAGCCAACCGGAGCATGAGGGGCAAGGAAGCGAGCCAACCAGGCATTCGGAATCGCCGTGCATGCCAACATTGCCGCCAACATATGCCTACCTTCCAGACACGCCCCGCCAACGTCTTGCTTCTCCACCTCACTGTCGGTGTCAAAACCGGCGGATCTCGGGTAGGGGGTCCTGAACTGTGCGTCTAGGGTCGATGGTAACAGGAGACAGGGGACATGATGTTTACCCAGGTTCGGGCCCTCTCTATGGAGGTGATACCCTACTTCCTGCTTGATTGATCTTGATGAATACGAGTATTACAAGAGTTGATCTACCACGAGATCGTAATGGCTGAACCCTAGAAGTCTAGCCCATGAATATGGTAATGAGTATATATGTTGTCCTTTCCGTACTATCCCTTCGGTTTATATAGACACCGAGGGGATCTAGGGTTTACATGGAGTCGGTTACATAAGAAGGAATCTTTGGTCGCCAAGCTTGCCTTCCACGCCAAGTAGAGTCCAATCCGGACACGGTGCAATCTTCGGTCTTCATGTCTTCACAGCCCATCAGTCCGGCCCATGGATAGCAGGCTGGATGCCCGAGGACCCCTTAGTCCAGGACTCCCTCAGTAGCCCATGAACCTGGCTTTCAATGACGAGTGAGTCCGTTGTGCAAATTATCTTCGGAATTGCAAGGCGGGTTCCCCTTTCTCCGAACTCCAAGATAGTCTCCGGATGCGATGATAGTATCCGGACCTGTCACATACCACACACAACCGCAGAGAGAATATATATTTTCGCACGAGTTCTATCCACTGACAGCTTTTCACAACATGACATTACGTCTGTCCAGTCATAATTTCGAACCGCTTTTCGTCTGCCACTCCACGTTTTGAGACGCGGTTGCCATTGGCACGTCTCGTCAAAGTAGAGATCGTGTCCCCATATCGCGGGATTCTCATCAATGCGGGCATGGGTAACCCAACCATGCCGTTTATACAGCCCTTGGGAATAGGCGAGTTTTTTGGCCAAGTGGGGAGGCGCTTGATATTCGCGGCCTTCATAAGGGGATAAGAACACTCTCCCTTTACTCACACCCTTCTTCATCTTCAGCCCTTCCGTCCTCGAGCTCTAGTGCCCAAGCTTTAGCTTTTCCTATTTCGAGAAGGCACTCCAATCATGTCTGGATCCGGAGCTGGAGGCAAGTGGATGGCCTCCTCCGTTGAGAAGAAGAACATTACGGAGCTCCGGGAGGCCGGCTATTTAGCCAAGGAGATTGCTCACCGACTCCTGGCAAAAGGGCAAATCGTCCCTACCCCCGAGCCCCGTGAGAGGGTTGTGTTTCTCACACACTTTGTCCATGGGCTGGGATTCCCTCTTCATCCATTCGTCCGTAGATTGATGTATTACTATGGGTTGGACTTCCACGATCTGGCCCCCAACTTTATCCTCAATATCTCCGCATTCATAGTTGTGTGCGAAGCCTTTCTCTGCATCCCACCTCACTTTGGCTTATGGCTGAAGACTTTTAATGTAAAGCCAAAGGTGGAGCGCGGCCAACAGGCCGAGTGCGGAGGTGCCATGGTGGGCAAGATGCCCAATACCACCTGGCTCGAAGGCTCCTTTGTAGAGACGGTGAAGGGATGGCAATCGGGGTGGTTCTATATCACCGAGCTGCGCGACGCCAACTGGGTGGCGGCTCCCGAATTCCGATCCGGAGTCCCGATGCGGCTTACCTCCTGGCAAGAGAAGGGCCTGACCTGGGGATCTTTGGAAGAGATCACGGGGCTCAAAACGTGCCTCCAGAATATGATAACCCGGAAGATCAAGCTCGTTGATGTGATCCAAGTCATGCTTGTACGCCGGATCCTTCCGTGTCAGTGCCGGACATGTTATTTGTGGGAGTTCGATTCGGGCAAGCACCAGATGCTGCTAAGGCTTTTCGGCACGATGCACAAAGATATCTGGAAGGTGCTCTTCAAGGGCACCGACACACCGCCACCCTTGACCAAAGACCGCGGGCTCAACTTTAAGCGTCAGGCCAATTTGGTAATCTGCCATGGTATAGTCTTTAAGGACACACTTCGAGGAAGGATACTAAGCCTTCTTATCAATTTCTTTTTCAGGCCTGGGTTGACCTAGCGGGACGGATTAATAGTCCGGCTCCGCTGCCTGAAGATGAAGAAACCCCACTCCTTATGAAGATGCTATTTCCGGCGCCTTACGATGTACTGGAGAAGAAGGTCAAAACCACGGCCAAGGGGACCAGGAGTGGGCTTCGCCGAAGGAGCACCTTGGTCATCTGGTCTAACGATGAGACAGACCCCTCAGCCGCCGACGATGACGACGAGGAGGGAGGCAACTCCCGTCCTGCGAGAGGAAGGGAGAAAAGGGAGGCCCCCACGAGTTTGGAGGCGGAGGCGCCCAAGAGGGGAAGAGACTCCCTCGCAGATAACGCCGCGTGGGATGTTGATAGCAGTCCGAAGAGACCTCACTGGACCAAGCCTCAGGCCGCCTCGTGAGTACCAGAATCAAAAATATCTGGCCTTCTCGGTTTGTAATATTGATACATATTAAACCTTGTCATTGCAGTCTGGCACGCGATGGATCCCCGCTATCCTCGATAGAGGATTCGCTGGACTCGAAGGATATGGCTAGTATGTCTCCGCCACCTGCTCATTCCATCTCACCCAAAGGTGATAACGAGGTGGTGTCCAAAAAGACTTTCCCAGGCCCGGGGAGATTCCGGAGACCATCGGGGTGACGTCCCAGGATGACTCCTTGGCCGCCGGATATACGGGGGGAAAGTCCCCAAGAGGGCTGGTGACGGGGCCCGAGTTCCCTTCAGGCCTCAGCCGGATACCATTCCGGAGATCTACATGGCTCTGGGGTCCAGCGAACGACATTCCCGCAAGGAGGGAATGTGCTTGTTCCACCGGTGACCTCTGTCCAACCAGAGGCACCGGATAATCTGCTGGAGGCGCTACGAGGCGCCTCTATCATGGATGAGCATCGGTTCCTTATGGACACGGTAATAGAGAAGGTTCAGTTTGTCAAAAGCGGACTGACCGAAGCCTGCACGAGCCTTCTAATGGGCTTTGAGGTAAGTAATGTGATTGTAGGAAAAACATCATCGTATAGACAGTAGCCCCTGATGCTCTATTTGGTGTTCGGGAGGAAAAGCCAAACAAAGGATCGAGAATGAATTTCGCATGAGTCTAACATGAGTTGTCTATGTGAATAAGCAGGTATCGCTGCAGGCTGCCACTGCTCATGTTGCGGAAGTTTCCGGACTGAAGCAGAAACTGGAGCGGGCCGAGGAGGAGCTCGGCCTCATGAAGAAGCAGCTGGAAGATAGCCAAGGTATGCAGTAACCTATGGGTACATTTCGAAAAAATGAGTAGTCCAGCCGGACTAAAGTGTCATAAACTTTATTAGTGGCCACGACCGAGGTGGCGGCCCTTAAGAAGGTGCTAGATGAGGCCGAGGACAAAGCGGCCAAGGAACGCGCCTCGCGCGAGGAGCACGTGGCCCGGGTTGGCGAGGCGCAGCAACAGCTCCAGGGCGCGATAGAGAGGTTTGAGTCCTTAGAGCGCGATTTTAAGGTGCAAGAGTCTGAATTGGCAAAGGCCCACCAGAGCACGTAGGATGCACGAGCCGAAGCCCTGAACGCCCTCCAGGAAATTCACGGCCAAGAAGATTACGGCAGGGAACTCTTTCATCATGCATAGCAAGTGTGTAGAAGAAACGTTCCTTGTACTTATCCTGAATTTGGATTTTTCAGGGGCGTTTACAAATCTGCCGCATAGTGTGTCAAATGCTGCCGAGCATTATAGAGCCGAAGAAGGGATGTCTGCGGAGAAGCTATTCTGGTCCCAATATCTGGGATCTGAACATCCGGTGCCCTTCAGCGACCAGCTAAACCAGTTGGTCGAGCTGCATAGGTTGGCAGAGCTAGCCATGAAGGACCTAATAGTCTGGATGTGGCCTGCCGATCCTATACCTAGCAGCTACTTCGGGCTTGTGCAGCGGCTTGTGAGTGACTGTCCGCGGGTCGAAGTCGTGAAGCGGTCGATCTGTATTGAAGGTGCGTGTATGGCCTTTGCTCGCGGCAAGACGCATTGGGCAAAGCTGGATGCCAAGAAGCTGATGACCGAGGGACCGCCGGAGGGCAAGGAGCATCGTCCGCCCAAGCACTATTTTGAAGGTGTCCTTGAGGGGTCCCGCCTTGTGGCGGAGCAATGTTCGAAGGATATCATATTCCCATGAGAACATGTGTATTACCTTGCCCTATAATATGGAACAATGGTGTTTATGTAGTATAATGCTTATGATTTAAATTTACCTCATGTGCGGCCGTTTATTAACTCTGAGGGTTGACCAGTCGTCGGCTTCTGCCCCCACGTTGATAGTACGGGGGTGTTCGGGATAAATCTAAACACTCTTTACTCCACATTCTGGTCCTTTTAAGGAGGTGTTTAGCGCAACAAACAAGGAAATCAGACTATGTGGCCTTTACCGCCCTCACTTAGCCATAGGAGTTTGACAATTGAGAAAGTTGGCGAAGCTCCTGGTATTCGGAAGACCGAACTAGGGGCGCTATGCGCGCCTAATCGGGGGAACCGATTCTTCGCAAGAAGCGGAAAAAAAATCTCTAACGATATGGAACCTCTCGAACAGCTGACCGGCTCTTGCCGCATCATGACAGTCAGTTTTCGGCTTTCTCTACTAAGGTGCTCGTCCGGAAGAACCGGGACACAATCGCAGTAGTTCTCCCTTTACTCCCCTAGCCGATATAGCGGAATGTAAGGTAGCAAGCACAGGAGCCGGGCAACCCAACTATTGACCAAAGACATGATTCGGAGCCGATGCATATAATGTTATAAGTTCGGGGTGCCGAACTGTACTATAAAAGTGTTTGGACTTTTATTGCCATAGTGTTGGGTGTAATGAAGCCCCTGGCGTAGTAATACATACCATGGTGTATGTGTGCGGTGAGTACATAATACCGAGGTGAGTAAACGAAAATATGAAATAATGAGCTGACGCTACTGTGTATTCACCATTGTGATGCAACTAGTACGTCAAGGCGTACTTTGTACAAGTAATGTGATAGGCAAAATAGGGCTATTTAACATGCCACAACCAAGGGCGAGCTACATGCGGGTATGAAAAGCGAGTATGGCAATCGTTTAGTAGAGACCACCTGGGGATTCCCTTGTAAGCCAGAGCTCCTTGCCTCCTTGGTGTGTTCTGCAAGCAGGTTGTCCGCGTAGACCTTCAAAAGAGAAGAAAACTTGTAAAAAGAAAAAGTAAAATCGTGCGAATCCCAGGGTCGGTCGAGCCGTACAGTGGGTCGCGAACGAGTTATGCCTCCGTCAATTCCCCTAGGGTTTTGAGTGCGTAATTTATGTACGCGCAGTATTGGTGCCATTGCCTCATCAGGGGTTAGGACGGAGGTCAAATTGCTAATTCGTCCGAGCCGAGCTGTCCTGCTGCAGTGTGGTCCGGACCCTCTTGATGATGTCTAGGGGCTCGGCAGCCGGATTACAATGCTTCTTGAGAAGGCCGCTCTGTACTTCTGCTGCTAGGGCGGCAGTGTCCTCCTCTGTACGGAGGGAGCATTCCGTGTTTCCATTTACTGTAATGATGCCACATGGGCCGGGCATCTTGAGCTTGAGATAAGCGTAATGTGGCATCGCATTGAATCTAGCGAATGCGGTTCGTCCGAGTAGGGCGTGATAGCCGCTGCGAAATGGGGCGATATCGAAGATTAGTTCTTCGCTTCGGAAGTTATCCGGGGAATCGAATACTACCTCCAGTGTTATTGAGCCCGTACAACGGGCCTCTACGCCTGGTATGACTCCTTTAAAGGTAGTCTTCGTGGGCTTGACTCGTGAGGGGTCGATGCTCATTTTACATACTGTATCCTGATAGAGCAGGTTGAGGCTGCTACCGCTGTCCATTAGGACTCGTGTTAGGTGAAATCCAGTGATGATTGGGTCGAGGACCAGTGTGGCTGAAACGCCATGGCGGATGCTGGTGGGATGATCTCGGCGGTCGAAGGTGATCGGGAATGACAACCATGGATTGAATTTTGGGGCGACTAGCTCTAACGCATAGACGTCCCTAAGTGCGCGCTTGCGCTCCCTTTTGGGATGTGTGTAGCGTATATCATGTTCACCGTTTTGATTTGAGGGGGGAATTTATTTTGCTCCCCAGTGTTCGGCTGCCGGGCTCCGCGTCATCGTCCTCGCTCTGTGATTCTCCTTCCTTATTTCTGCTATTGACCTTGCTGGCTTGTTTAAATACCCGGCAATCTCTGTTAGTATGGTTGGCCGGTTTGTCTGGGGTGCCATGTATCTAGCAAGGACGATCGAGTATGCGGTCCAAGCTGGATGGTCCTCCGCTGCTCCTTTTATAGGGCTTCTTTCGCTGGCCGGACTTGGAGCCACTGAATCCGGCGTGAATTGTAGTGTCATCGGCGTTATCGCCATTGCTTCAGCGTTTGTGTCTGTTGCGCCGGAGCTTGTCGGTGCTGTTTTTGGCCTCGGCAGGGCCTGTGTCGTTGGCTAAGTTTGTACTGCGAGCCAGCCAACTATCCTCTCCCGCGCAAAAGCGGGTCATAAGTGACTATTGACTTGCAAGATAGGATCCAGAACTCACATATATTTATGGAAACATAATAGGTTCAGATCTGAAATCATGGCACTCGGGACCTAGTGACAAGCATTAAGCATAGCAAAGTCATAGCAACATCAATCTCAGAACATAATGGATACTAGGGATCAAACCCTAACAAAACTAACTCGATTACATGATAAATCTCATCCAACCCATCACCTTCCAGCAAGCCTACGATGTAATTACTCACGCACGGCAGTTAGCATCATGAAATTAGTGATGGAGGAAGATTGATGATGACGATGGCGATGGATTCCCCTCTCCGGAGCCCCGAACGGACTCCAGATCAGCCCTCCCAAGAGAGATTAGGGCTTGGTGGTGGCTCCGTATCGTAAAACGTGATAAATCCTTCTCCCTGATTTTTTTCTCCCTGAACGTGAATATATAGAGTTGGAGTTGAGGTCGGTGGAGCCTCAGGGGGCGCGTCCCAGGGGAGTGGACGCGCCCCCACCCTCGTGGACAGGTGTGGGCCCCCTGGTGTTGATTCTTTCGCCAGTATTTTTTATAAATTCCAAAAATATTCTCTGTGAAGTTTCAGGTCATTCCGAGAACTTTTATTTCTGCACAAAAATAACACCATGGCAATTCTATTGAAAACAACATCAGGCCGGGTTAGTTCCAGTCAAATCATGCAAGTTAGAGTCCAAAATAAGGTCAAAAGTGTTTGGAAAAGTAGATACGATGGAGACGTATCAATGCCCATCACATGTTTGATGGAATGCAGACCCCGATGCCCGATGACCCAAGGTACTAGGATGATCTCATGGCGGGCATGATCAATGAGGGTGGCCAAGGGGATGGTGGCCAAGAGACTCAAGGCAGAAAGACCGAAAGAAAAGATACTCAAGGCCAAGAGACGGAAGGCCAAGAGAGTGTCAATATCGAGTAAGATCCATTGTTTGAGGAGGAGCTATCTCATCAAGCCCGGTCACAAAAGAGGTGGTAAAGTGTGACGACCGGAGCATACACGAAGGAGGAGGACAAGTTGTTTTGCGAGGCTTGGATGAAAATTGGACAAGATCCCAAAACGGGCACCGAGCAAAACGGTTCAACATTTTGGAAGAGAGTCCATGATTTCTTCCATGAACATAGGAAGTTTGAACCCTACAAATTTGAGAGTGACCGAGGTGATGTGTCACTTCAAAAGAGGTTGAGCTTCATCCGAGTAGGCGCTAGCCGAATCGACAGCCAGAGTGTAGGCGAATGCGCCCCCACCGCCACCAGCCCCGCCCGCATCAGAGCTTGTGAAGGAGGATTGGAGGGGCCGTGGTAGTTACAGCGCAATCGTGGTAGTGGATGAACATGTGACGCCCTCGATTCAATCGTACACTAATCATACACGCAAATGTGTACGATCAGGATCAAGGACTGACGGGAAGATATCACAACACAACTCTAGACACAAATTAAAATAATACAAGCTTTATATTACAAGCCAGGGGCGTCGAGGGCTCGAATACATAAGCTCGAATACACAAGAGTTAGCGGAACCAATAATATCTTAGTACAAACATAAGTTAAACAAGTTCTGCCTTAAGAAGACTAGCACAAACATCAACGATCGAAAAGGCAAGGCCTCCTGCCTAGGAGCCTCCTAAACTACTCCAGGTCGTCAGCGGCCGTCACGTAGTAGTAGGCACCCTCAGGGTAGTAGCAGTCATCAGTGGTGTCATCTGGCTCCTGGGATCCATCATCTGGTCGTAACAATCGGGTATGGGGAAAAAGAGGTAGCAAAGCAATCGTGAGTACTCTTACAAAGTACTGCAAGACTTACATCAGATCTAAACAAAGTATGCATCTGTATCAAAGGAATGGGTTGTTTCTGTGGACTAAACTTCGGAATTCCAGAAGAGAAGGGGAAAGCCTAGCCTATTGAAGACTAGCATCTTCAAGCAGCTCCAAGCATCTTGCAGCATCAAAAGAGATAAGAGTTGCATATTATAATATTAGTAAGTATGTTGTAACATTGCCCAGAGATCACTTCCTCGACTCCCTGCGAGGAAACAATCCCGGAGCCATCATTTCCATTACATGCCTCAGCATCCAGTTCTAGTTGTATCGATCGGCATACAACTCTGAGTGTCCGTTACCGTAGGACAGGCTATCGATAGATGGTTCCTTCCCTGCAGGGGTGCACCAACTTACCCAACACGCTCGATCAACTCCGGCCGGACACACCTTCTGGTCATGACCGGCCTTGGTCGATCAACACACCGCAGCCCTACCTAGGCTCGACAGAGAGGTCAGCACGCTGGTCTAAATCCTAAGCGCGCAGGGGTCTTGGGCCCATCGCCCTTTGCACTCATGCACATTGCGTACGCGGCCGGTGAGCAGACCTAGCTACCTCCTTAAACAAGGCAGGTGCTTATGCAGTCCAACCCGCGTGCGCTGCTCAGTCACTGACGTCCGGAAAGCTTCGGCTAATGTATATGATGCAGAGTGCCCATACTTATTCCCGCGTGATGGTTAGTGCTATCAGGGCAGAGGCCCCTTAGCTCAAATATGCAAAATCATAGTGGATTAGGAACGCGCGGTAACGAGCAGAGACTCACGATCGATGTGACCCCGTCGCCCCGTCTTGAGGACTCGTGGCAAGGGCAAAGAATGCCCAGCCACGCCTCGTAATTATCTCGTGGGAACCTTCCAGGTCAACCTGACTCCACATCACTCGCAATTAAGCTCGCGCGGGTACCCCTCGGGGCCAACCCGTCTTTAGTAACATGGTTCAGTGTAAAGTCGTAGTAACCATAGTACCCGTGTGTCTAACACCAAGGGGAACCCTGAGGAATCACCCTCGATGGAATTCCACCTGATGTTATCGTCAAGGTGAAGGAATGAGGAATCACCCTCGAGGTCCACTCTTGAGGATTGCACGACAGTGTCGTTATCGGGAGTGGAGAAGGAGGAATCACCCTCGATGACCATAACCGATGAACTAACCTACAAGGTTAACATAAGAAGTGCTGATGAGGTATCACCCTCGGCACTCGATAGTAACCCAGTAGTGTCGAGCAACTAAGGGGAAAGTGATGTGCGGTGCCGAGGCCTGGTCTTCGATCCCGTTGATCGGGTCTTCTGATAATCCAGTGGGGCAGTCAGGGCAAAGTGGGGGTCTCTGATGGGTCTCTACCCAGCCTATACTAAACAGTTTAGGATAAGTAGGTAGGTAACAATAGCAGGTTACAATAAATAGGCTATGCAGCAGGATAACAGTAGTAGCAGCAGATTCTAATGCAAGCATAAGAGAGAAGGGAATGGGCGATATCGAAATGCTCAAGGGGGGTTTGCTTGCCTAGAAGCTCCGCTAAAAGGGAAGAAGGATCGTCGTCGACGTAGTCGATCATAGTGGCATCAGCATTGGTCTTGGGGTCTACCGGAGAGAAGAGGGGTAAGAAACAGTAAATACAAGCAAACATAAGCAAGACATGACGATACGCGGCGCTAGGGGTGATCTATGATAGTACTACACGATACCCACGAAGAGGGATAACATCTGGGAAAGTTTTCCCAAAATTTGGCTTTTTCGGACAAATGAAAGAGAGGAGATGGTTGCACGTTTGTTATGCTAGGGATATGTGGCAGACGAACGGACCACGTATTCGGAACCGTCTCATCGTTCTGAGCAATTTTCATTTATAAAGCTTTTTCATCTGACTTACAGTTTAATTTCTATGATTTTTCAAAGATTTAACAATATTATGAATTTATTATTAATTCTAAAATGGAGTTATTGCACCAGCATGACATCATCGGTCAACACTGACCGTTGACTGGTCAGATAGGGCAGTGGGGCCCGTCTGTCATTAACCCAGCTTAACTAAACAGGTTTAACTTAACTAACCTAGTTAATTAGGTTAACTAATCAAAATTAATTAAGTTAATTAATTAATTACTATTATTATTTTAAAATCTCTTTTTTTAATTTCTTCTACATGGGCTGGGCCTCGCCTGTCAAAGGCCCATAGGCCATAGCGGGTGCCGGTTATTGGGCGCGGGCACGGGCGCCCGACGGGGTGAGCCCGAGCGCAGCGTCGTCCAGACGCAGGGGTGCGCCGCCGAGGAGGAGCGGCTCAGGCACGGTGGCCGGCGCGGCAGGGCGGGGCGGAGGAGGGCAGGGGCGGTCATGGCGAGGTGTCGGCAGTGGCCGTGAGCGGTGAAGGCGCGGGTCGCGGCGGAGGCAAGGCCACGGCGGGGCCGGGAAGTAGCGGGCGGGCGCTGGCTGCACGGGGTGGCACAGCATGGCGGAGGAGGAAGTCGGAGACGAAGCGCGGCGGGGTAGCAGCAGCGGAGCGCATCGGTGGCAGCTGCGGGTGAGCAGAGACGAGCGACCACGACGGCATGCAATGCGACGCGGAGCAGGGCGCGGGCCGTAGTGGTGGAGCAGCAACAGCGGAGGCGGCTCGACGGGTGCGGCAGGGCGCCGCCAGGGGTGGGCTAGCAGTGTACAGAGGGGGATGCCGGGGAGGCATTGCGCGGCTGGAGCGCGGGCGCAGTGGGCGGCAGCAGCGGCCGGCAGAAGTGGACGGCGGCGATGCGAGCAGCCGCGGGCGGAGGCATGGGCGCAAGCGGCGACAACGGGTGCGGGGTGGGCAAGCGGCGGCGACCTACAAGGGCAGCAGCAAGCCCGCGCGGGGCGACGCGGCCTGTCAGAGGTCTGACGCGGGGAGGTGGGCACGTAGCACGCACAAGTAGTAGAAGCAGCAGTGGCACGTACAGAGGAGCTCGGGCTCCGGCCATGGCGACTATATACGAGCACGAGAGCGGCGACAAAAGGCATCGATCGAAGGGGAAAAGTGACGGATCAGTAGAGAGGCTCATGATCGTTGCAGAGAAGGCCCGGGGACGACTCGAGGTGCTCGGGGCAGTGCAGATCGACGACGAGCTCCGATGCGTCCGACGGTGGAAGACGACGATGGAGCGAGTGCTGCCGTGCTCCCCGGCTCCAGGCGCTTGGCGTAGACGGTGAAGAAGACGCCCGCGAGGCGAATGGACAGGGAGGCGCGACGCGGGGATGAAGGTGGGCGCGGCTACGCCGGAGCCATGGCGACGGTGGCTTGGTCTCTTGCGCGAGGAAGAAGAAGCGGCGCGAGGAATGAAGGGGGAAGTGTCTAGGGTTTGCCCGAGGCTCGAGGGAGACCTTATCTGCATCAGGGAGCCACGGGATAGACGTCGTGTGGCCATCCGCAGCCATGGACGGGGCTCATGTGTCCACGGCGCTCCTGGTGAGCAGTAGGAAGGAGGAGGTGGCGAAGTGGGGTGGGCTCCCACTGTTGAACTAGAGCCCAGTCCACCAGTAGTTTAGATCTTTTACTTTTTTGTTTTAATTATTTGTTTCCTACTTTGCATTTTATTTGAGCTACTACATGAGTTTTTTTTAATACAAAACTTGGCACAAAAATACAATGCAACATTCTATGTTGCTAAAAAAAGTTCCAAAGCATGTGGGAGTGTCTAGCTATTTTCAAAAATTGTAAAGGCCAACTTTAAATGTTGTTGGACCACTAAATAAATTTCCAGGGGCACTTTGGGAATCAAAAAGAGATTGGTTCCAACATGACAAATATCCAGGGATTATTTGCCACCATTTGAACATTTTAGATTTTATGTTTGAAAACTTTAATTTAAATTTGAATCTGGACCAGATTCGAACCAATGTGAGTTTAACAATAGTAATCATGATGATGTTGCATCATTAGCAGGGAATTACTGTAGCTTAATTATCCGGGCATCACAATTCTCCTCCACTACAAGAAATCTCGTCCCGAGATTTAAGGGGCGGAGTAAGGGGGAAAGACTCGGGAAGGACGGAGCTCAACACAAGATAGTTACCTGGGGGCTATCTCAGTGAACGTGGCATAGAGGCACCTCTCGAGTCGAAATTCAAGAAAGACGTTGAGAGCAAGGTAAGGAGGTGCAACAAGAAGCTTCAACCGGGTAGGCAATCGTTCGTTGCCTGAAATAGAGGGTGAAGGGGTTCAGAGCAATGGGAGTAGGTATTGCATCTGATACCAGAATAGATCGCTAGGAATGTGGCTCGTGATTTACATACGAAGCCAAGTGTGAGGAACAATTTTGGAAAACAGGGATGTACAGGAGAGTCAGGTTTCGATCCTGTGGAACTGTGGGTTAAAAAATAGGAAGGGTGTTGACATCTTGCACGGTCATGATAGCAAGGCATGTCAGAGGATAGCCTATCAGTTATGCTGGCAACAACGTCGGTACCAAGGGCAAGGGACGAAGAGAACCATTTTCCTGCTCGTTAAAACGAAGCGGACCAATAGGCAAAGTTCTCGTCCATCGGTGGTTACCGGAATGTCAACGGCAATAATAATAGGGTCTTACTAACAAATTGTACACCGAGGTGTTTACATAAGCAGGGAACTATTACTGCTTAGATCTCATGAATTATAAGAAAGATTAAACAAAAACAATGGAAGGGAAAATATGATTGTTAGTTTAATCAGAACAATAGAAAGCAAAATCTTTTTAAACACAATTGTAAGGAGTATTCCCTTCCCAAGGACAAGCAGAGGACGATATCCCTGGCAGGATAGTAAGTAGATAACCAACTAGGTAAAGGGGCGGAGGAATTCATGTTGTTGCCCATACAATAGGGTTTGGATAATCGATCAAGAAACATTTAGCATTGCGCTTCCAATGTTCTTATGACGACCGGAGTACCACAGACATGCTTCGGGATAGCATTGACATGGTCATCAGGTAAATGTCAGACTTTTGGATTCACAAAGGATCCCGCGGGAATTGCTAGAATAGTTCATATAGTTTCATTATGGAAAGGATGAGGATGTGTCCGATGGGTTCAGCAGCAATCCATCAACATGTCAAAAGGATGTAATGCCAAAATGATAAGAACAAGTTTGTGTTGGGGGAAGGCAAGAATGTTGTCGATGATAACCAAAATCATCGAGGGGCAAGGATCGTATTTCTCATCATGAATTCGATTGATATCCTGGAAGAGCATCAGAATGTTGGTGATGATCATGACACATTTGTCGAGAGATTTCATGAAGATGTAATCGATCGGCGATGGCATCAAGTCAACGGAATGATTGTAGCGACCAGACCTCAAACAGTCTGATCTCTGTGCTCCGGTGTCATCCCTGGATCAGTAATGCTGACACCACACAGTACTCGGAGGATTATAGCAGAGTAGCAATCACACACTTATTACATCCAGTGTCTCAAGAGAGAACTTATTACAATAAATATGGCTTAAGGCCATCTAATAACGATAACAACGGAAGGCTTGGAAGATAAGTGAGTCCATCAACTCCAACGGCATCACTGAGTATAGAACCACGACTTAAAAACTCCTTAATCATCATCTGAAAAGTCTGCAACATTAACGTTGCAGCCCGAAAACGGGTCAGCACATGGAATATGCTGGCAAGGTAACACATAGAGAGTAATGGAATGAAACACCTATACTATATGCATATTTGGCTGGTGGAAAGCTCTATGGTTACAGTTTTGCGTAAAGCTAATTTTTCCCTACTTCAAAGGAATAAAATTTTAATTACTATCAAGGTGGTTGTTAAACATTGAGAATGGTTGACAGCATTCCCAATCCCAATTAAGTATCATCATTAAAACCCAACAATATTAATTAAAGTAACATGATGAGATTCATATGATAATCCAAGTACTAGATACTCAAGATGTCCATAACCGGGGACACGGCTAATCATGATTAGTTTGTTACACTCTGCAGAGGTTTGCGCACTTTTCCCCACAAGACTCGATCGCCTCCGTTTGTTTTCTCGCACTACATGGTGTTTGAGAAGACGGATGACTGAGACATAGTCTTTCAGAAGCGCTAGCACCTTACCATCGGGTAGATCGTACCACCTACATCCCCTACATCTGCTAGTCTACCACTATAGGAGTTCGCACAACTTAGTCAACTATGCTAGAGCCCATAATAGCTTGTGGCTGCACACAGAAGTTTCTAGTATGAATAGTCTCATGATCCCTTTGAGCCTGGGTGGCGGTCCAAAAGAAAACAGGCAAGTCCTGGAATACCCAGGTGCCTCAATCCACCCAGATGTGTGTTTAAGTTGCCACCTTAGATAAACCATTAATTATCAATCTCACATCTGTCATGGATTCACTCACCCAATCCACGTCTACTAGCATAGCATGGCATAATAAGCAAACGTAGAAGTAACTCCCAAAGGTTTGATAATAAACAGGTAATAGGTACTACCTCATCTACTTCCCATCCCACAATTTAATTAGATCCTAATCATGCAATGTGTGAGGATTGATCTAATGCAATAAAACTGGGTAGTAGAAAAGGTATGATCAAAGTGTTACTTGCCTTGCTGATGATCCGGAAACCTAACGATTCGAAGTAACAGGCGGCGCACTCCGGGTATCTCTATCGCAGACAAACAAACAAGCATACAATAAGTACTCATCTAATGCACAGGTAAAACTCAAATAAGAGATCTAACCAGAAGGTTCAACTTAAGAACTCCGGTTGGCAAAAAGAATCAAATCGAACGAAGCAACGAAAGTCAAACGGCGAAAGAAAACAACTTCGTTCTAGTAATCTGGGATCTAGGGCAAGTTTTGCAGTAGCAAAATCTTGTTTAAGTTGGTTAAACGGATAGAGGGTTTCGAGACAAAACTCTAGGCGCTTGAATCACCTGATTCCGATAAACGAGCAAAAAGTTATACTAAAACGAAAATCAGATCAGGAATCGCGATCGGAAAAATCGCGGATTTAATCCGAGAAAAAGAAAATGACGAACGGATTAACGAACGAACGTTCGTTATCCAGATCTAAACGATGAACGTGTTCGTTTGAACGAACAAACGAGCGAACGCTCGCTATTTAACCTAAATCGAAAAAAAATGATCTAAAAAATGAAAACTAAAAAAAATCCGAAAAAAACCCGACGGAAAACCAATCAGTTTTCTAAAAAAACGGGCGGCGCGGATTACGAGGCGGCGGCGAACCTCGGCCGCGCGGCGGGGCGGCGGCTCCGACGGGCGGCGGCGCGGGCGGCGGGCGGCAGCGGCGCGAGCGGCGGCGGCGGCGCTAGCGGCTGGGGCGGCTTGGGGCTTGGGCTAGGGTTCCTCCCCAGGGGGCTGGGCCGACTTTTAAAGCCTGCCGGGCCAGAGTCCTATCCGGACACGGCCCGGTTTGGTCGGTTCCCTTTTTTTAAATATTCCGCTCGGAAGAAAAATAAAAATAAATACTAAAAGGACTCCAAAAATCCCGAAATAAATTTTCCCGGGCTTCTAAAATCAAGCCCGACAAAGTGAACATTTATTTGGGCCCTAAATGCAATTTTGAAAAACGCACATTTTTCCTAAATTCAAATAAAACATCAAAAAACTCCAAAATAAAATCTTGTTTGATTTTATTATTAAATCCTCAATATTTCTCTATTTTGGGAAAGTCATTTATTCCCTCTCTCATATTTTTGTAATAGAAATAATTGATGATAAAATAAATAAAATCAAATGATCCTATTCTCAAAATTTGAGAAAACTCAAATATGAAAATAACGAAATCCCCAACTCTCTCCGTGGGTCATTGAGTTGCGTAGAATTTTCTAGGATCAACCAAAATGCAAAAATAAAATATGCTATGCAATGATGATCTAATGTATAACATTCCAAATTGAAAATTTGGGATGTTACAAACCTACCCCCCTTAAGATGAATCTCGCCCTCGAGATTCGGGTTGGCTAGAAAATAGGTGAGGGTGGTCTTTGAGCAAATCTTCCTCTCGCTCCCAGGTGGCTTCATCCTCCGTGTGGTGGCTCCACTGAACTTTGCAAAACTTGATAACCTTGCTGCGAGTAACTCGGCTGGCAAACTCGAGGATCTTAACTGGTTTCTCCTCGTAGGTCAAATCGTTATCCAACTGAATAGTTTCCAAAGGCACTGTATCTCTCAATGGTACGTCAGCCATCTCCGCTGACACTTCTTTAACTGAGAAACGTGGAACACATCATGTACTCCTGACAATCCTTCGGGCAATTCCAATCTGTAGGCTACTTCCCCCATACGTTCCAATACTCGATATGGTCCTACAAATCATGGTGCTAACTTCCCTTTAACTCCAAAATGCTTTGTTCCCCGAAGTGGAGATACTCGAAGATAAGCTCTATCTCCGACTTCGTAAACTGTCTCCTTGCGTTTAGAATCCGCATAACTCTTCTGTCTGGACTGGGCTACCTTGAGCCTATCGCGAATCAATTTCACCTTCTGTTCAGACTCTTTAATCAAGTCAGGTTCAAACAACTGGCGGTCTCCAACTTCGTCCCACGACAGCGGTGTCCTGCACCTCCTTCCGTACAAAGCTTCGAAAGGGGCCATCTTTAGACTGGTTTGATAACTGTTGTTGTAAGAGAACTCTGCATATGGCAAATTATCGTCCCAACTAGATCCGTAATCTAGCGCACAAGCTCTCAGCATATCCTCCAAAATCTGATTGACTCTCTCGTCTGTCCATTTGTCTATGGATGAAAAGTTGTACTGAATTCTAGCCTGGTACCCAAAGTTTCGTGAAACTGCTTCCAGAACTTTGAGGTAAACTGGGTTCCTCTATCTGATACGATACTCCTTGGAACTCCATGCAGACATACTATTCTGGTCATGTATATCTTTGCCAACTTAGCACCGGTGTAAGTGGTCTTTACTCGGATGAAATGGGCTACTTTCGTCAATCGATCAACTACAACCCAAATTGAGTCATAGCCTGAACGAGTCCTAAGCAATCCCGTGATAAAATCCATGCCTAACTTATCCCACTTCCATTCGGGTATCGGCAATGGTTGTAACAATCCTGCTGGCTTCTGATGCTCTGCCTTTACTCTCTGGCATACATCACAAACTGCTACATACTCCGCAATATCCTTCTTCATTCCCGTCCACCAGAAAATATCCTTCAATCCAAATACATCTTGGTATTTCCTGGGTGAATTGAATACGGTGAATCGTGTGCCTCTTGCAAAATCAACTTCCTGATCTCCGGGTTATTGGGCACGTAAACACGGCCTTCAAACCATAGGGTATCGTGCTCATCCTCACGAAATCCTTTAGCTTTTCCTTTGCTCAGTTTCTCCTTTATAGCGGCAATCTCTTTGTCAGTTCTCTAAGCTTCTCTGATTCTATCCATCAAAGTTGACTGAATCTCTAGTGCTGCTACATAGCCTCTCGGAACTATTTCCACACATAGTTCACGAAGATTTTCTGCTAACTCCTTGGGTATCCCTCCCATCATTAACGTATTGACATGGCTCTTACGGCTTAACGCGTCAGCTACTACATTAGCCTTTCCGGGGTGATAGTGCAATTTCATATCATAATCTTTGATAAGCTCCAACCATCTCCTTTGTCTGAGATTCAACTCCTTCTGTGTGAAAAGGTACTTCAAACTCTTATGATCCGTGTACACCTCACAATGGTATCCAATGAGGAAATGTCTCCATGTCTTCAATGCATGCACTATGGCTGCTAACTCCAAATCATGCATGGCATAATTCAACTCATGGGGCTTCAGTTGTCTTGAGGCATATGAAACAACTCTCCCTTCCTGCATAAGCACTGCTCCAAGTCCTCGACGTGAAGCGTCACAATACACCTCATAATCTTTGGTCTGGTCTGGCAAAATCAACACTGGTGCGGTAACCAAGCGTTTCTTCAACTCCTGAAAACTAGCCTCACACTCCTCCGTCCATATGAACTTGGTATCTTTCTTCAACAACTCCGTCATAGGCTTCGCAATCTTTGAGAAATTCTCAATAAGCCTCCAGTAGTATCCTGCGAGTCCAAGAAAACTCCGGATCTCTCCAACTGTAGTTGGGGCTTCCCACTTGGTCACGGTTTCAACTTTAGCGGGATCTACTGCTATACCTTCTCCGGATATAACATGTCCGAGGAATCCTACTTCCTTCAACAAAAACTCACATTTGTTGAACTTGACATATAATTGGTGTTCTCTGAGCTTTCCAAGTACCAAACGCAAATGCTCCTTATGCTCCTCTTCATTCTTCGAATATACCAGGATATCATCAATGAACACTACGACGAACTTATCCAAAAACTCCATAAACACTTTGTTCATCATGTTCATAAAATAGGCAGGCGCGTTAGTCAGACCAAATGGCATAACGGTATACTCATACAGCCCATACCTGGTGGTAAAAGCTGTCTTCGAAATATCCTGTTCTCGAATCTTCAACTGGTGGTATCCTGATCGCAAATCGATCTTGGAAAATACTTTAGCTCCTTGCAATCGATCAAACAGATCGTTGATCATTGGTAGTGGGTACTTGTTCTTGATCGTTACCTTGTTCAATCCTCGATAATCAACAACCATCCTTAACGATCCATCCTTCTTCTCCACTAGAAGTACTGGCGATCCCCAAGGCGAAGAACTTGGGCGAATATATCCCTTATCCAGTAACTCCTTAATCTGCTTCTTAATTTCCACCAAATCCTTTGTTGGCATCCTATATGGTCTCTTTGATATTGGCCCAGTGCCTGGCAATAGCTCAATCAAAAACTCAATATCTTATCTGGTGGCATGCCTGGCAACTCTTCTGGAAAGACATCAGGGAACTCCCTTACCACTGGTACTTTCTCCTGCACAACTCCTGTTAGGCAATTTACTTGGGTCCTCTTTGGCACATGCCGGGATACATACTTGACCCTTCTCCCTTCTGGTGTGGTAAGCAAAATTGACTTACTAGCACACTCAATATTCCCTTCATACTTTGATAACCAATCCATGCCTAATATCACATCCAATCCTTGAGATTCCAATACTATTAGGTCTGAGGGAAAACATAGTTACCAATCCTTAATGGTAACCGATCACACCATAGACTAGCCACATACTCTGCTCCTGGCGAGGTTACTAACATGGGTGACCTAAGGGCTTGGGTTGGTAGGTTATACTTATCCACAAATCCCCTTGAGATGTATGAATGCGATTCTCCAGTATCAAAAAGAACGAGTGCAGTAAATGACTTAACGAAAAACTTACCTATTACTGCATCGGGCTGAGCTTCAACCTCCTCCACGCTAACGTGGTTCACCTGTCCCCTGTTGAAAGGGTTCGGCTTCTTCCCAGAACTTCCATTGCCATTTTGGCCTTCAGGACATTCATTGGCATAATGTCCTGGCTTCGAACACTTATAGCAAGTGACTTGGCTCAAGTCCTTCTTGGCTGGGGTTGATGGGTTGGTGCGGTTCTGGCCGTTGCTTCCTCCATTGCCATTACCATTCTTAGTGCCATTGTGATTGTGCGAGCTACCTCCCCCATGGGTATGCTGAAAATGTCCTCCCGGTCTAGGGGTAAAATGGGGCTTCTGCTGAGCTCCTGAATTGTACTTTCCTTGTCCATACTTCCTCTTGCGATTCTCAATTTGCTGCTGCTTCCCTTCAATCATAAGAGCATGATCTACCAACTCCTGGTAGTTGTTGAAGGTGGCTACCATCAACTGCATGCTCAACTCATCATTCAGTCCTTCCAGAAACTTCTCCTGCTTAGTTGCATCCGTAGCAACGTCATCTAGGGCATAACGTGCTAGCTTACTAAACTCCTCCACATACTGGCCAACTGTCCGTCCTCCTTGGCGCAAGTTACGAAACTCACGCTTCTTCATGGCCATAGCTCCTGCTGAAACATGGGCAGTATGGAAAGCCTGCTGAAACTGGTCCCATGTGACAGTGTCGATTGGGAAGGTGGCTGTGAAATTCTCCCACCATGATGCTGCGGGTCCTTCTAACTGATGTGCGGCAAACTTCACCTTCTCCGCATCTATGCATCCTGCTGTGGTCAACTCCCTAGCTGTCTTGCGGAGCCAATCATCTGCTACTATCGGCTCGGTGCTACAGGAAAACACCGGCGGATTCAGCCTAAGAAAACGGGCTAAGTGGTCAACAGGTGGTGGTGGTGGTGGGTTGTTGTTGTTGTTCCCCTGATTCTGATTCTGTACTAGCAACTGCATCAATGTGTTCTTCTGCTGGATCAACTGGGTGAGCTCCGGTGGAAAGGCAAATCCGGGGTCACGTCTCGGAGGCATTTGAGGGTTTAGAAAAGATGAGATATAAAAATAGAGAGGGTCTAAAGAGAAAACACTACCCATATGCACATGAGGCAAAAGCAAACAATTCACTTCAATCAATCAAACAAGGGCATACAATCGATCTAATTATCGCAAAAGTGCTCGGACTACTATATTTACATGGTGGACTACTACTACTGGTGAGGTGGTCTATTAGAAATATTCTACGGTTGTTGACTCCATAATATCTGCTCCAGCTTCATCAACATAATCATCATCACTACTATCTGCTTCCGAGTCGGTGCCGTCGATGATGATGTAGTCTTCCGGGCTAATCTCCTTGGGTTCTTCGTCTTCCTCTACTGGCGTCGGGCCTCCCATAAATATTCCAATCTTCTTTGTTAGGTCGGTATTCTTATCCACCAATACTTCAATTTCCTCTTCATAATCTTCACGTGTAGCTTGAGTTCTTCCTCCAGTTCCTTGATTCTGGTCTTAGCCTTCTTCAGATCTATCATGTCGGCGCACATCTGGTTCTCCTGTCGTCGAATGTGCTAGTTTAACTCTTGGATAAAAGTTGTAATTGATCTATCATTCCAGGTGCTGATCATCTCCCAGTGTTCATCTCGGCGCCCACAAATCTGGTAGATAGTATCCCTGAGATCCTTGCGGTAGACTTCTCCAATGCGTCCCATGGTGATGTGAGCTGCCATGCTCTTTTCTAGACTCCAAGTTGGTGCATCAAAAGAAAATTCTATGGGCTCAGTGACTGGCATGAACGTCCTTCCTGGAACTTGAACTTGAATCATCCAGCACTCTTCTTCAGGTAAAGTGGCGTTGTAGGTTCCCGTGAAGCTTGGTACTCCTATATTCAGGTATCTAGTGACTTCCTTCAAGTGACGTCCAAAGGGTGCATCTTCATCCGGTTGCGTGAACTTGTTCCTTGCATCCGCCATCCTAAAGAGTAGAAAAGATGAGAGGTCAGAAGAGAAGAGAGTGAGTAGTGATCTAGGTCTTTAGCTTAGTGGTCGTGTCCTACAGTCCGCGTGTGCTTTGATACCATCTCTGTAGCGACCAGACCTCAAACAGTCTGATCTCTGTGCTCCGGTGTCATCCCTGGATCAGTAATGCTGACACCACACAGTACTCGGAGGATTTATAGCAGAGTAGCAATCACACACTTATTACATCGAGTGTCTCAAGAGAGAACTTATTACAATAAATATGGCTTAAGGCCATCTAATAACGATAACAGCAGAAGGCTTGGAAGATAAGTGAGTCCATCAACTCCAATGGCATCACTGAGTATAGAACCACGACCTAAAAACTCCTTAATCGTCATCTGAAAAGTCTGCAACATTAACGTTGCAGCCCGAAAACGGGTCAGCACATGGAATATGCTGGCAAGGTAACACATAGAGAGTAATGGAATGAAACAGCTATACTATATGCATATTTGGCTGGTGGAAAGCTCTATGGTTACAGTTTTGCGTAAAGCCAATTTTTCCCTACTTCAAAGGAATAAAATTTTAATTACTATCAAGGTGGTTGTTAAACATTGAGAATGGTTGTCAGCATTCCCAATCCCAATTAAGTATCATCACAAAACCCAACAATATTAATTAAAGTAACATGATGAGATTCGCATGATAATCCAAGTACTAGATACTCAAGATGTCCATAACCGGGGACATGGCTAATCATGATTAGTTTGTTACACTCTGCAGAGGTTTGCGCACTTTTCCCCACAAGACTCGATCGCCTCCGTTTGTTTTCTCACACTACATGGTGTTTGAGGAGACGGATGATCGAGACATAGTCTTTCAGAAGCGCTAGCACCTTACCATCGGGTAGACCGTACCACCTACATCCCCTACATCTGCTAGTCTACCACTATAGGAGTTCGCACAACTTAGTCAACTATGCTAGAGCCCATAATAGCTTGTGGCTGCACACAGAAGTTTCTAGTATGAATAGTCTCATGATCCCTTTGAGCCTGGGTGGCGGTCCAAAAGAAAACAGGCAAGTCCTGGAATACCCAGGTGCCTCAATCCACCCAGATGTGTGTTTAAGTTGCCACCTTAGATAAACCATTAATTATCAATCTCACATCTGTCATGGATATCACTCACCCAATCCACGTCTACTAGCATAGCATGGCATAATAAGCAAACATAGAAGTAACTCCCAAAGGTTTGATAATAAACAGGTAATAGGTACTACCTCATCTACTTCCCATCCCACAATTTAATTAGATCCTAATCATGCAATGTGTGAGGATTGATCTAATGCAATAAAACTGGTTAGTAGCAAAGGTATGATCAAAGTGTTACTTGCCTTGCTGATGATCCGGGAAACCTAACGATTCGAAGTAACACGCGGCGCACTCCGGGTACTCTATCGCAGACAAACAAACAAGCATACAATAAGTACTCATCTAATGCACAGGTAAAACTCAAATAAGAGATCTAAGCAGAAGGTTCAACTTAAGAACTCCGGTTGGCAAAAAGAATCAAATCGAACGAAGCAACGAAAGTCAAACGGCGAAAGAAAACAACTTCGTTCTAGTAATCTGGATCTAGGGCAAGTTTTGCAGTAGCAAAATCTTGTTTAAGTTGGTTAAACGGATAGAGGGTTTCGAGACGAAACTCTAGGCGCTTGAATCACCTGATTCCGATAAACGAGCAAAAAGTTATACTAAAACGAAAATCAGATCAGGAATCGCGATCGGAAAAATCGCGGATTTAATCCGAGAAAAAGAAAATGACGAACGGATTAACGAACGAACGTTCGTTATCCAGATCTAAACGATGAACGTGTTCGTTTGAACGAACAAACGAGCGAACGCTCGCTATTTAACCTAAATCGAAAAAAAATGATCTAAAAAATGAAAACTAAAAAAAATCCGAAAAAAACCCGACGGAAAACCAATCGGTTTTCTAAAAAAATGGGTGGCGCAGATTACGAGGCGGCGGCGAACCTCGGCGGGGCGGCGGCTCCGGCAGGCGGCGGCGGCGGCGCGGCGGGGCGGCGGCGGGCGGCGGCGCGACGGCGGCAGCGCGGCGCGAACGGCGGCGGCTGCGCTGGCGGCTGGGGCAGCTCAGGGCTGGGGCTGGGGTTCCTCCCCGAGGGGCTGGGCCGGCTTTTAAAGCCTGCCGGGCTAGAGTCCTATCCGGACACGGCCCGGTTAGGTCGGTTCCTTTTTTTTAATATTCCGCTCGGAAGAAAAATAAAAAGAAATACTAAAAGGACTCCAAAAAACCCGGAATAAATTTTCCCAGGCTTCTAAAATCAAGCCCGACAAAGTGAACATTTATTTGGGCCCTAAATGCAATTTTGAAAAACGCACATTTTTCCTAAATTCAAATAAAACACCGAAAAACTCCAAAATAAAATCTTGTTTGATTTTATTATTAAATCCTCAATGTTTTTCTATTTTGGGAAAGTCATTTTATTCCCTCTCTCACATTTTTGTAATAGGAATAAGTGATGATAAAATAAATAAAATCAAATGATCCTATTCTCAAAATTTGAGAAAACTCAAATATGAAAATAACAAAATCCCCAACTCTCTCCGTGGGTCATTGAGTTGCGTAGAATTTTCTAGGATCAACCAAAATGCAAAAATAAAATATGCTATGCAATGATGATCTAATGTATAACATTCCAAATCGAAAATTTGGGATGTTACAATGATGAAGCGAAAGGTTATTCGAACCACGGGTATGGTACAAACTTGAAATCAAGATTGTTGTTCAGGGTGAAATGATATGACAAGGAAGATCGACGTAAGCTTAGCTCATCGTCGAAAATTGTGCTTCGGGAAGAAGAACCAAGTAGCATAGTTGAAAATTTGGCACAATAATGATATAGCCGATCAGGCTAGGAATTACTTGAAGGGTTATTAAACATGTAAGCAATGAAAATTACTTAGAGTTATTGAATCAGAGTGCGGAATCGATTCGCTTATCGGTGCTCTTGGTTGACAAACAACCCAGAACCCATGAAGTGACAAAGACAGGGTAAGGTACTACTCCATCAAAACTTCATAAGATGTAGTGCAATGGCATGATATCCTCGAGATACCAAGGGTAATACTCGAAGGTAGATGATAATAGAGGTTGGGCAGGCATATTGACCTGCAGAAGACAAGTGATTTAACTTGTCCAAGAAATGGGATCAGAGAAGAACATATGGTCGAAACCACGGTTGCAAGGATCAATTCACTGATACCAAAGGATATTATATCAAGGAAAAAGTTATTATTACAAGAAGCTTCCATGATAGGATCTACATCGTGTCCATGGGCATGAACACAAAGGTTCAAGGTCGACTTCCACTTCTTCAATGCATAACCTTCCATTCACCTCTCGTATTTCAACATTGACATTAGTTGTTGAAAGTTTTACCTGGTGCAATACTAGATAAGTATGACCCCTGAAATCTTTTGGATTCACACAGATTAGGGAAGGCGTTGGTTCAACCCATCGGGGCATCTCCTACCTCTTGAGCATGCGTTGGTTTTCCCTTGAAGAGGAAAGGGTGATGCAGCAATGTAGCGTAAGTATTTCCCTCGGTTTTTGAGAACCAAGGTATCAATCCAGTAGGAGATAACACGCAAGTCACCTACTACCTGCACAAACAATCAAGAACTTTGCAACCTACGCAATAAAGGGGTTGTCAATCCCTTCATGGTCACTCGCAAAAGTGAGATCTAATAAAGATAATAAGATAAATATTTTTGGTATTTTTGTTATATAGATTGGAAAGTAAAGATTGCAAAATAGTAAACAAGGTGCGATAATAAAAAGAGATGCAATATAATAAGGAAGAGACCCGGGGTCCATAGGTTTCACTAGTGGCTTCCCTCATGATAACAAGTATTATGGTGGGTGAACAAACTACTGCTGAGCAATTGATAGAAGAGCGCATAATTATGAGAATATATAGGCAATGATTATGAAATATAGGCATCACGTCCGTGTTAAGTAGACCGAAATGATTCTGCATCTACTACTATTACTCCACACATCGATCGCTATCTAGCATGCATCTGGAGTATTAAGTTCATAAGAACAGAGTAACACTTTCGGCAAGATGACATGATGTAGAGGGATAAACTCAAGCAATATGATATAAACCCCATATTTTTATCCTCGATGGAAACAATACAATACGTGCCTTGCTGCCCCTACTGTCACTGGGAAAGGACACCGCAAGATTGAACCCAAAGCGAAGCACTTCTCCCATTGCAAGAAAGATCAATCTAGTGGGACAAACTAAACTGATAATTTGAAGAGACTTGCAAAGATATCAAATCATGCATATAAGAATTCAGAAAAGAACCAAATATTGTTCATAGATAAACTTGATCATAAATCCACAATTCATCGGATCTCGGCAAACACACCGCAAAAAGTATTACATCGAATAGATCTCCAAGAACATCGAGGAGAACTTTGTATTGAGAACCAAAGAGAGAGAAGAAGCCATCTAGCTAATAACTATGGACCCGAAGGTCTGTGGTAAACTACTCACACATCATCGGAGAGGCTATGGTGTTGATGTAGAAGCCCTCCGTGGTTGAATCCCCCTTCGGCAGATCGCTGGAAAAGGCCCCAGATGGGATCTCACGGGTACAGAATGTTGCGGCGGTGGAAAAGTGGTTTCGTGGCTCCCCCTGATGTTTTTAGGGTATAAGAGTATATGGGCGAAAGAAGTATGTCGGTGGAGCTCCGTGGGGCCCACGAGGGTGGGGAGCGCGCCTACCCCCTAGGCGCGCCCTCTTGCCTCGTGGAAGCTTCGCGGAGTTCCAGACTTCCACTCCAAGTCTCCTAGTTTGTGTTTGTTCCAAGAAAGATCCTCGCGAAGGTTTCATTCCGTTTGGATTCTTTTTGATATTCCTTTTCTGCGAAACACTAAAATAGGCACACAAAAAACAGAAACTGGCACTGGGCCTCCGTTTAATAGGTTAGTCTCAAAAGTAATATAAAAGTGCATATTAAAGTCCATTAAACATCCAAAATAGATAATATAATAGCATGGAACAATCAAAAATTATAGATACGTTGGAGACGTATCAGCATCTTAGGAACATATACCACAAACTTCAGAGTAAAAAATACAAGCTCGGAAGTAGAGCATGGTTAATAAAGTAGAGGATACAATTTACCAAACGCATTATATACCCATGGAAAGGCTCACAAGGTTATTGAATATGAAGGACACTGCCGGATGATAATCCAACAAGGGGTTATGGTCTACAACGGAGTTGATGCGAGTATTGGTACTCTATCAGAGGAAGAAGGAATGAAAGGGCATCAGATTAAAGAAACAACTGACTTATTCAAAGCTCAAATGCAAAGGAATTGTCATTTCCAAATCAAGGGATCAGAAGCCAACACTCTGATTGAGAATGGATAAGTTGAGTAGGCTTAGGGGTACAATCGATGGCAATTTGATTGGTCAAGATCCAACTCATGTTTAAAATGATGTCTGAGCCGGAAGGATGAATTCTAGGATCTGGTTGAGGATTGCGAGCATTCGCAACATATTGAATCAACGGACTCAAAATGATAAAGACAAAGGATGCCAATTAGATTACCAGACTTATGGGATTAATCATAATGCAAGCAAGCAATAATTTCAAGGGCAATAGGCTGTTGAGGATTTTCGGAAGATCGAATGTATTTCAAAGACTTTTGTGAAATACATTAATCAACTGGGGATGAGAGGATACTCGATAAGTGCGAGAAATTATCCGTACGGGTATTCAGGTGGCAAAGAACTGCAAGGCAGTAGGCACAAAGTATTCTCAGAACAATAGGAAGAATTTCTGGGTATCTTGTAGTAACAAGAGCAATTGGGGACGAATGTAAGAATGGCAAGTGTATGTAGTTATCCATTGGGGTTTACGGTGGAAGGGAATTGCAAACGCGATGAGGCCAAGATATTGGGATAACATCGGAGAATATCTTCGGGGTCTTCTGATGAATCAAGCCATCATCTGGAATGAAGGGGCTCTCCAGGAGGAAGTAGTTACGAGATCCTAGTGTTAGAGTTAGCAAAATCATTTAACCCGAATAGGAGAGAGATCAAAGTCCCAGATTGAAGGAGAGGAATAAAAGATCGTAATACCACCCAATGGCGATGTGGGCCCGTAAGCCACACAACCATGTTAGTAAATTAGTTTCTCAAAGACTAGACTCAACTTCGGCCAAGGAGTTCGAAAGGGGGATCCTACAGGCAGTTGGTTCTGATACCAACTTGTGACGCCCTCGATTCAGTCATACACGCAAATGTGTACGATCAAGATCAAGGACTCATGGGAAGATATCACAACACAACTCTAGACACAAATTAAAGTAATACAAGCTTTATATTACAAGCTAGGGGCCTTAATGGCTCGAATACATAAGCTCGAATACACAAGGTTAGCGGAAGCAATAATATCTGAGTACAGAAATAAGTTAAACAAGTTCTGCCTTAAGAAGGCTAGCACAAACATCAAAGATCGAAAAGGCAAGGTGATACGTCTCCAACGTATCTATAATTTTTATGTATTCATGCCATGTTTAGAATATTTTTACATGATTTTGGTATGATTTGGTTAGAACTAACCTGGACTGACGTTGTTTTTAGCAGAACTACTGTGGTGTTGTTTTTGTGCAGAAATAAAAGTTCTAAGAATGCGCTGAAAATCAACGGAGATTTTTTCTGGAGAATATAAAAAATACTGGAACAAAGAGTTACTAGAGGGGAGTCCCGTGGGCCCCACGAGGGTGGAGGGCGGGCCCCTATGCCTCGTGGACTTCCCGTGGGGCCCCTGACTTGTTCTGAGCGCCAACCTCTCCTATAAATCCCCAAACCTCCAGAAAATAACCTAGATCGGGAGTTCCGCCGCCGCAAGCCTCTGTAGCCACCAAAAACCAATCGGGACCCTGTTCCGGCACCCTGCCAGAGGGGGGATCCATCACCGGTGGCCATCTTCATCATCCCGGCGCTCTCCATGACAAGGAGGGAGTAGTTCACCCTCGGGGCTGAGGGTATGTACCAGTAGCTATGTGTTTGATCTCTCTCTCTCTCGTGTTCTTTATTTGGCACGATCTTGATGTACCGCGAGCTTTGCTATTGTAGTTGGATCTTATGATGTTTCTCCCCCTCTATCTCCTTGTGATGAATTGAGTTTTCCCTTTGAAGTTGTCTTATCGGATTGAGTCTTTAAGGATTTGAGAACACTTGATGTATGTCTTGCATGTGCTTATCTGTGGTGACAATGGGATATTCACGTGGTCCACTTGATGTATGTTTTGGTGATCAACTTGTGAGTTCTGTGACCTTGTGAACTTATGCATAGGGGTTGGCACACGTTTTCGTCTTGACTCTCCGGTAGAAACTTTGGGGCACTCTTTGAAGTTCTTTGTGTTGGTTGAATAGATGAATCTGAGATTGTGTGATGCATATCTTATAATCATACCCGCGAATACTTGAGGTGACATTGGAGTATCTAGGTGACATTAGCGTTTTGGTTGATTTGTGTCTTAAGGTGTTATTTTACTACGAACTCTAGGGCTGTTTGTGACACTTATAGGAATAGCCCAATGGATTGATCGGAAAGAATAACTTTGAGGTGGTTTCGTACCCTACAATAATCTCTTCGTTTGTTTTCCGCTATTGGTGACTTTGGAGTTACTCTCGTTGCATGTTGAGGGACTGTTATATGATCTAATTATGTTATCCTTGTTGAGAGAACTTGCACTAGTGAAAGTATGAACCCTAGGCCTTGTTTCAACACATTGCAATACCATTTTCACTCACTCTTATCAGTAGTTACCTTGCTGTTTTTATTTTTTCAGATTACAAAAACCTATATCTACCATCCATATTGCACTTGTATCACCATCTCTTCGCCAAACTAGTGCACCTATACAATTTACCATTGTATTGGGTGTGTTGGGGACACAAGAGACTTTTGTTATTTGGTTGCAGGGTTGTTTGAGATAGGCCATCTAAATCCTACGCCTCCCATGGATTGATAAACCTTAGGTCATCCACTTGAGGGAAATTTGCTACTGTCCTACAAACCTCTGCACTTGGAGGCCCAACAACGTCTACAAGAAGAAGGTTGTGTAGTAGACATCATGCTCTTTTCTGGCACCGTTGTCGGGGAGGTTAGCGCTTGAAGGTATATCTTTAGATCTTGCAATCGAATCTTTTAGTTTCCTGTTTTATCACTAGTTTAGTTTATAAAAGAAAATTACAAAAAAAATGGATTGAGGTTGCTTCATATGCTTCATCTTTTTAATGTCTTTCGTGAATATAAGGATTCCGATAATTGTGCCAAACTGTTAGAAGAACAATGCATTAAAATGTTTGGCACTAAATATTTGAATGATGAGCATGATTGCAATGTTGTTAGTATGAATTCTTTGAATATCCATGATGCTAATGATATGCAAAGCCACAAGCTTGGGGATGCTATGTTTGATGAAGATGATATATTTAGTCCCCCAAGGTTTGATGAGCAAATTTATTATGATGATAGCATGCCTCCTTTTTATGATGATTATGTTGATGAAAGTGGTTTCGGAGAGGTCATGACTTTATTTAGTGATGAATCCACTATTTCGGAAGAGGTTCCAATTGATTATGAGAACACAGTTGCTATCTATGATGATTATTGTGATGACATGTATTCTATAAAGAACAATTAGAACCATGAAAGTTGTCATCTTGATTTTAATTTTCAATTGTATTATGCCTCACATGATAGTTATTTTGTTGAGTTTGCTCCCACTACTATTCATGAGAAGAAATTTGTTGATGTGGCGAGTAATAAAAATTATATGCTTGTAGATCATGAAAAGAATTCTTTATGTGATGGTTATATTGTTGAATTCATTCATGATGCTACTGAAAATTATTATGAGGGAGGAATATATGCTCGTAGGAATTGCGATAATATCAAGTTTCCTCTCTATGTGCTTAAAATCTTGAAGTTATGCTTGTTTTGCCCTATGCTAGTTGATTCTTTTTCCCGTAAATTGTTTGCTCACAAAAGCCCTATGCATAGGAAGTGGGTTAGACTTAAATGTGCTAGTCATATTCTTCATGATGCTCTCTTTATGTTTCAATTCTTATCTTTTATGTGAGCATCATTGAAATCGTCATGCCTAGCTAAAAAGGCATTAAAGAAAAGCGCTTGTTGGGAGACAACCCAATATTTACCCCTATTGTTTTTGTGTGTTCACATGATTAAGCTACTTTAGTAATCATGTTTTATAGCTTTTGTGTGAATAAAATGCCAAGTAAGACCTTTGGGAGGGCTTACGGTGATAGTTGATTTGATCTTGCTGAAAAACAAAAACGTTTGCGCTCAGGTAAGCAATTCTCATTTTTAATAGAAGCATGATAAAATACTGATTATTTTTGCAGAAGATTAATAAACAAATTGCCTAGGACTTCCCAATTTCTCAGGTTTTTGGAGTTACAGAAGTATTCAAGAGTTAGAGATTACTATAGACTGTTCTGTTTTTGATAGATTCTGTTTTGATGCATAGTTTGCTTGTTTTCTAGTTTATATGGCTTATATTGCTTAATATAAATTGTATAAATGGTATGGTACAGTAGGCATCATGTGAGAAAAATTATGAATCTTGTCTTGATAGTACCTAAGTGGTGATTTGCTTTCTTATACTAACGGAGCTTACGAGTTTTCTGTTGAGTTTTGTGTTGTGAAGTTTTCAAGTTTTGGGTAAAGATTTGATGGACTACAGAATAAGGAGTGGAAAGAGCCTAATCTTGGGGATGCCCATGGCATCCCAAGGTAATATTCAAGGACAACCAAGAGCCTAAGCTTGAGGATGCCCCGGAAGGCATCCCCTCTTTCGTCTCCGTTCATCGGTAACTTTATTTGGAGCTATATTTACTTTTATTCACCACATCATATGTGTTTTGCTTGGAGCATCATTTTCTTTTATTAGGATTTTCTTGCTGTTATTAAAGAGTAATATTTTGCATCTTTTACTTCAATAAAAAGGTCAAGTATAGCCTTTACCATGCTTATTTTGCAAGTCCATATGTTGCTGTTTTTAAAACAGAAAGTTTGCTGTTATGTTTTGAATATTTGTGAATAGTCAGAACATGATAAAATCTTGAAATTTTTACACAATGATCAACAACAAATTATCTACAGTGTGGTAATTTTTCAGAATTTTTGGAGTTAAAGAAGTGTGATTCCTCTTGCATTCTTTATAGACTATCCTGTTTAGACAGATTGCTGTTATGATTGCATTGTTTGCATATGTTTACTTGTTTAATGATTCTATTTGAGGATAGGAGTGTTAAATATGCAGAGGAAATTAGCAGGCAATGTTAAATAATAATTTTATTGATTTTATACAGTAGAGAATGATAAGGTTTAGCATGGATTTATAATAACTTATCTCACGAGTTCTTGTTGAGTTTTGTGTGGATGAAGTTTTTAAGACTTAGGAAAACCACGATATGAAAGGAATTAAGGAGACACAAAAGCTCAAGCTTGGGGATGCCCAAGGCATCCCTAGTTAATATTCCAAGAAGTCTCAAGCATATAAGCTTGGGGATGACCCGGTAGGCATCCCACCTTTCTTCTTCAACAATGATTGGTCAGTTTTGGTTGAACCTAAGATTTTGCTTCTTCACATGATATTGATATCCTTGCAATGTCACTTTAGTTTGTTTTGCTTGCTGTTTGAATAAAGTACTTAAGATCTAAAATTTTATTCATGAGAAGGAGTCTTCACATACTTGCATAATTATTCAACTACTCATTGATCTTCACTTATATCTTTTTAGAGCACGGCGGTAGTTTTATTTTGAAGAAATTGTTGAACTCTCATGCTTCACTTATATCATTTTGAGAGTCTCTAAACAGCATGGTAATTTTCTTAAGTTATGAATTTAGTCCTAATATGATGGGCATCCAAGAGGGATATAATAAAAACTTTCATAATAAGTGCATTGAATACTATGAGAAGTTTGATTCCTTATGATTTTTTGAGATATAAGGATGGTGATATTAGAATCATGCTAGTGAGTAGTTGTGAATTTGAGAAGTACTTGTGTTAAAGTTTTTGATTCCCGTAGCATGCACGTATGGTGAACCATTATGTGATGAAGTCAGAGCATGATTTATTTATTGATTGTCTTCCTTATGAGTGGCGGTCTGGGACGAGCGATGGTCTTTTCCTACCAATCTATCCCCCTAGGAGCATGCGCGTAGTACTTCGTTTCGATGATTAATACATTTTTGCAATAAGTATATGAGTTCTTTATGACTAATGTTGACTCCATGGATTATACGCACTCTCGCCCTTCCACCATTGCTAGCCTCTCTTGTGCCGCGCAACTTTCGCCGGTACCATACACCCACCATTACCTTCCTCAAAACAGCAACCATACCTACCTATTATGCCATTTCCATATGTTGGGGAACGTTGCAGAAAACAAAAATTTTCCTACGGTTTCACCAAGATCCATCTATGAGTTCATCTAGCAACGTCGACGTGATCCAAATCACTGGAGATCCTAGCGCCGAACGGACGGCACCTCCGCGTTCAACACACGTACGGTTAGCGTGACGTCTCCTCCTTCTTGATCCAGCAAGGGGGAAGGAGAGGTCGATGAAGATCCAGCAGCACGACGGCGTGGTGGTGGATGCAGCAGTCACCGCAGCAGGGCTTCGCCGAGCTTCTACGAGAGGGAGAGGTGTAGCAGGGGAGAGGGAGGCGCCAAGGCTTAAGGGTGCGGCTGCCCCTCCCTCCCCCCCTTTATATAGGCCCCCTTGGGGGGGCGCCGGCCCTTGGAGATCAGATCTCCCAAGGGGGGCGGCGGCCAGGGGGTTGGAGTACCCCCCAAGGCAAGTGGGGCGCCCCCCCACCCTAGGGTTCCCAACCCTAGGCACAGGGGGTGGGCCAAGGGGGGCGCACCAGCCCACTATGGGCTGGTTCCCCTCCCCACTTCAGCCCATGGGGCCCTCCGGGATGGGTGGCCCCACCCGTTGGACCCCCGGGACCCATCCGGTGGTCCCGGTACAATACCGGTGACCCGAAAACTCTCCCGATGGCCGAAACTGCACTTCCTGTATATAATTCTTCACCTCCGGACCATTCCGGAACTCCTCGTGACGTCCGGGATCTCATCCGAGACTCCGAACAACTTTCAGGTTACTGCATATTCATATCTCTACAACCCTAGCGTCACCGAACCTTAAGTGTGTAGACCCTACGGGTTCGGGAGACATGTAGACATGACCGAGACGGTTCTCCGGTCAATAACCAACAGCGGGATCTGGATACCCATGTTGGCTCCCACATGCTCCTCGATGATCTCATCGGATGAACCACGATGTCGAGGATTCAGGCAATCCCGTATACAATTCCCTTTGTCAATCGGTACGTTACTTTCCCTAGATTCGATCGTCGGTATCCCAATACCTCGTTCAATCTCGTTACCGGCAAGTCACTTTACTCGTACCGTAATGCATGATCCCGTGACCAGACACTTGGTCACTTTGAGCTCATTATGATGATGCATTACCGAGTGGGCCTAGAGATACCTCTCCGTCATACGGAGTGACAAATCCCAGTCTTGATCCATGTCAACCCAACAGACACTTTCGGAGATACCCGTAGTATACCTTTATAGTCACCCAGTTACGTTGTGACGTTTGGTACACCCAAAGCACTCCTACGGTATCCGGGAGTTACACGATCTCATGGTCTAAGGAAAAGATACTTGACATTGGAAAAACTCTAGCAAACGAACTATACGATCTTGTGCTATGTTTAGGATTGGGTCTTGTCCATCACATCATTCTCCTAATGATGTGATCTCGTTATCAATGACATCCAATGTCCATAGTTAGGAAACCATGACTATCTGTTGATCAACGAGCTAGTCAACTAGAGGCTTACTAGGGACATGTTGTTGTCTATGTATTCACACAAGTATTACGATTTCCGGATAACACAATTATAGCACGGATAAAAGACAATTATCATGAACAAGGAAATATAATAATAATCCTTTTATTATTGCCTCTAGAGCATATTTCCAACAGTCTCCCACTTGCACTAGAGTCGCTAATCTAGTTACATTGTGATGAATTGAACACCCATAGAGTTCTGGTGTTGATCATGTTTTGCCCTAGGGAGAGGTTTAGTCAATGGATCTGCGACATTCAGATCCGTATGTACTTTACAAATATCTATATCTCCATTTTGAACATTTTCACGAATGGAGTTGAAGCGACGCTTGATGTTCCTGGTCTTCTTGTGAAACCTGGGCTCCTTGGCAAGTGCAATAGCTCCAGTGTTGTCACAGAAGAGTTTGATCGGCCCCGACGCATTGGGTATGACTCCTAGGTCGGTGATGAACTCCTTCACCCAAATTGCTTCATGTGCTGCCTCCGAGGCTGCCATGTACTCCGCTTCACATGTAGATCCCGCCACGACGCTCTGCTTGCAGCTGCACCAGCTTACTGCTCCACCATTCAACATATACACATATCCGGTTTGTGACTTAGAGTCATCCAAATCTGTGTCGAAGCTAGCGTCGACGTAACCCTTTACGACGAGCTCTTCGTCACCTCCATAAACGAGAAACATGTCCTTAGTCCTTTTCAGGTACTTCAGGATATTCTTGACCGCTGTCCAGTGTTCCTTGCCAGGATTACTTTGGTATCTTCCTACCAAACTTACGGCAAGGTTTACATCAGGTCTGGTACACAGCATGGCATACATAATAGACCCTATGGCTGAGGCATAGGGGATGACATTCATCTCTTCTATATCTTCTGCCGTGGTCGGACATTGAGCTGAGCTCAATTTCACACCTTGCAACACAGGCAAGAACCCCTTCTTAGACTGATCCATATTGAACTTTTTCAATATCTTATCAAGGTATGTGCTTTGTGAAAGACCTATGAGGCATCTTGATCTATCTCTATTGATCTTGATGCCTAATATATAAGCAGCTTCTCCAAGGTCCTTCATTGAAAAACTCTTATTCAAGTAGGCCTTAATGCTGTCCAAAAGTTCTATATCATTTCCCATCAAAAGTATGTCATCTACATATAATATGAGAAATGCTACAGAGCTCCCACTCACTTTCTTGTAAACGCAGGCTTCTCCATAAGTCTGCATAAACCCAAATGCTTTGATCATCTCATCAAAGCGAATGTTCCAACTTCGAGATGCTTGCACCAACCCATAAATGGATCGCTGGAGCTTGCATACCATGTTAGCATTCTTAGGGTCGACAAAACCTTCCGGCTGCATCATATACAGTTCTTCCTTAAGATAACCGTTAAGGAATGTCGTTTTGACGTCCATTTGCCATATCTCATAATCATAGTATGCGGCAATTGCTAACATGATTCGGACGGACTTCAGCTTTGCTACGGGAGAGAAAGTCTCATCGTAGTCAACCCCTTGAACTTGTCGATAACCCTTAGCGACAAGCCTAGCTTTATAGATGGTCACATTACCATCAGCGTACGTCTTCTTCTTAAAGATCCATTTATTTTCTATGGCTCGCCGATCATCAAGCAAGTCAGTCAAAGTCCATACTTTGTATTCATACATGGATCCTATCTCAGATTTCATGGCTTCCAGCCATTTGTCGGAATCCGGGCCCGCCATCGCTTCTTCATAGTTCGAAGGTTCACCATTGTCCAACAACATGATTTCTAAGACAAGGTTTCCGTACCACTCTGGTGCAGAACGTGTCCTAGTGGACCTACAAAGTTCAGTAGCAACTTGATCTGAAGTTTCATGATCATCATCATTAACTTCCTCTCTAGTCGGTGCAGGCACCTCAGGAACATTTTCTTGAGCTGCGCTACTTACCGGTTCAAGAGGTAATACTTCATCAAGTTCCACTTTCCTCCCACTTATTTCTTTCGGGAGAAACTCTTTCTCTAGTAAGGACCCATTCTTGGCAATAAAGATCTTGCCTTCGGATCTGAGGTAGAAGGTATACCCAACAGTTTCTTTAGGGTATCCTATGAAGACGCATTTTTCCGACTTGGGTTCGAGCTTTTCAGGTTGAAGTTTCTTGACATAAGCATCGCATCCCCAAACTTTTAGAAACAACAGCTTAGGTTTCTTCCCAAACCATAATTCATACGGTGTCGTCTCAACGGATTTCGACGGAGCCCTATTTAAAGTGAATGCGGCAGTCTCTAAAGCATAGCCCCAAAATGACAGCGGTAAATCGGTAAGAGACATCATAGATCGCACCATATCCAATAGAGTGCAATTACGACGTTTGGACACACCATTACACTGAGGTGTTCCAGGCGGCGTGAGTTGTGAAACTATTCCACATTTTCTTAAGTGTGTGCCAAATTCATGACTCAAGTATTCTCCTCCACGATCTGATCGCAAAAACTTGATTTTTCTGTCACGTTGATTCTCAACCTCACTCTGAAATTCCTTGAACTTTTCAAAGGTTTCAGACTTGTGTTTCATTAAGTAGACATACCCATATCTACTCAAGTCATCAGTGAGGGTGAGAACATAACGATAGCCACCACGAGCCTCAACACTCATTGGACCGCACACATCAGTATGTATGATTTCCAATAAGTTGGTTGCTCGCTCCATTGTTCGTGAGAACGGAGTCTTGGTCATTTTTCCCATGAGGCATGGTTCGCACGTGTCAAATGATTCGTAATCAAGAGACTCTAAAAGTCCATCTGCATGGAGCTTCTTCATGCGTTTGACACCTATGTGACCAAGGCGGCAGTGCCACAAGTATGTGGGACTATCATTATCAACCTTACATCTTTTGGTATTAACATTATGAATATGTGTAGCATTACGCTCGAGATTCATTAAGAATAAACCATTCACCACAGGAGCATGACCATAAAACATATCTCTCATATAAATAGAACAACCATTATTCTCGGATTTAAATGAGTAGCCATCTCGAATTAAACGAGATCCTAATACAATGTTCATGCTCAAAGCTGGTACTAAATAACAATTATTGAGGTTTAAAACTAATCCCATAGGTAAGTGTAGAGGTAGCGTGCCGACGGCGATCACATCGACCTTGGAACCATTCCCGACGCGCATCGTCACCTCGTCCTTCGCCAGTCTCCGCTTATTCTGCAGCTCCTGCTTTGAGTTACAAATGTGAGCAACCGCACCGGTATCAAATACCCAGGAGCTACTACGAATACTGGTAAGGTACACATCAATTACATGTATATCACATATACCTTTTGTGCTGCCGGCCTTCTTGTCCGCTAAGTATTTGGGGCAGTTCCGCTTCCAGTGACCACTTCCCTTGCAATAAAAACACTCAGTCTCGGGCTTGGGTCCATTCTTTGGCTTCTTCCCGGCAGCTTGCTTACCGGGAGCGGCAACTCCCTTGCCATCCTTCTTGAAGTTCTTTTTACCCTTGCCTTTCTTGAACTTAGTGGTTTTATTGACCATCAACACTTGATGTTCCTTTTTGACTTCTACCTCTGCTGATTTCAGCATTGAAAATACCTCAGGAATGGTCTTTTCCATCCCCTGCATATTGAAGTTCATCACAAAGCTCTTGTAGCTCGGTGGAAGCGACTGAAGGATTCTGTCAATGACCGCGTCATCCGGGAGATTAACTCCCAGCTGAGTTAAGCGGTTATGTAATCCAGACATAGTGAGTATGTGCTCACTGACAGAACTATTTTCCTCCATCTTACAGCTGAAGAACTTGCCGGAGACTTCATATCTCTCGACCCGGGCATGAGCTTGAAAAACCATTTTCAGCTCTTCGAACATCTCATATGCTCCGTGTCTCTCAAAACGCTTTTGGAGCCCCGGTTCTAAGCTGTAAAGCATGCCGCACTGAACGAGGGAGTAATCATCAGCACGCTGCTGCCAAGCGTTCATAACGTCTTGGTTCTCTGGGATGGGTGCGTCACCTAGCGGTGCTTCTAGGACATAATCTTTCTTGGCAGCTATGAGGATGATCCTCAGGTTCCGGACCCAGTCCGTATAGTTGCTGCCATCATCTTTCAGCTTGGTTTTCTCTAGGAACGCGTTGAAGTTGAGGACAACGTTGGCCATTTGATCTACAAGACATATTGTAAAGATTTTATACTAAGTTCATGATAATTAAGTTCATCTAATCAAATTATATAATGAACTCCCACTCAGATAGACATCCCTCCAGTCATCTAAGTATAACATGATCCGAGTTAACTAGGCCGTGTCCGATCATCACGTGAGACGGACTAGTCAACATCGGTGAACATCTTCATGTTGATCGTATCTTCTATACGACTCATGCTCGACCTTTCGGCCTTCTGTGTTCCGAGGCCATGTCTGTACATGCTAGGCTCGTCAAGTCAACATAAGTGTTTGCATGTGTAAATCTGTCTTACACCCGTTGTATGTGAACGTTGGAATCTATCACACCCCATCATCACGTGGTGCTTCGAAACAACGAACTGTCGCAACGGTGCACAGTTAGGGGGAACACTTTCTTGAAATTATTATGATGGATCATCTTATTTACTACCGTCGTTCTAAGTAAACAAGATGCAAAAACATGATAAACATCACATGCAATCAAATAATAATAGTGACATGATATGGCCAATATCACATAGCTCCTTTGATCTCCATCTTGGGGCTCCATGATCATCTTGTCACCGGCATGACACCATGATCTCCATCATCATGATCTCCATCATCGTGTCTCCATGCAGTTGCTCGCCAACTATTACTTCTACTACTATGGCTAACACGTTTAGCAATAAAGTAAAGTAATTTACATGGCGTTTCTCAATGACACGCAGGTCATAGTTGCTCGCCAACTATTACTTCTACTACTATGGCTAACACGTTTAGCAATAAAGTAAAGTAATTTACATGGCGTTTCTCAATGACACGCAGGTCATAGTTGCTCGCCAACTATTACTTCTACTACTATGGCTAACACGTTTAGCAATAAAGTAAAGTAATTTACATGGCGTTTCTCAATGACACGCAGGTCATAGTTGCTCGCCAACTATTACTTCTACTACTATGGCTAACACGTTTAGCAATAAAGTAAAGTAATTTACATGGCGTTTCTCAATGACACGCAGGTCATACAAAAAATAAAGACAACTCCTATGGCTCCTGCCGGTTGTCATACTCATCGACATGCAAGTCGTGATTCCTATTACAAGAACATGATTTCATACATCACATATATTTCATTCATCATTCATCACAACTTTGGCCATATCACATCACAAAGCACTTGCTGCAAAAACAAGTTAGACGTCCTCTAATTGTTGTTGCAAGTTTTACGTGGCTGCAATAGGGTTTTAGCAAGAACGTTTTCTTACCTGCGTAAAAGCCACAACGTGATTTGTCAACTTCTATTTACCCTTCATAAGGACCCTTTTCATCGAATCCGCTCCAACTAAAGTGGGAGAGACAGACACCCGCTAGCCACCTTATGCAACTAGTGCATGTCAATCGGTGGAACCAGTCTCACGTAAGCGTACGTGTAAGGTCGGTCCGGGCCGCTTCATCCCACAATACCGCTGAAGCAAAATAAGACTAGTAGCGGCAAGAAAGTTGACAACATCTACGCCCACAACAAATTGTGTTCTACTCGTGCAAAGAGAACTATGCATAGACCTAGCTCTGATACCACTGTTGGGGAACGTTGCAGAAAACAAAAAATTTCCTACGGTTTCACCAAGATCCATCTATGAGTTCATCTAGCAACGAGTGATTGGATGCATCTACATAACTTTGTAGATCGCGAGCGGAAGCGTTGAAAGAACGGGGATGAGGGAGTCGTACTCGACGTGATCCAAATCATCGGAGATCCTAGCGCCGAACGGACGGCACCTCCGCGTTCAACACACGTACGGTCAGCGTGACGTCTCCTCCTTCTTGATCCAGCAAGGGGGAAGGAGAGGTCGATGAAGATCCAGCAGCATGACGGCGTGGTGGTGGATGCAGCAGTCACCGCAGCAGGGCTTCACCGAGCTTCTACGAGAGGGAGAGGTGTAGCAGGGGAGAGGGAGGCGCCAAGGCTTAAGGGTGCGGCTGCCCCTCCCTCCCCCACCCCCCTTTATATAGGCCCCCTTGGGAGGGCGCCGGCCCTTGGATATCAGATCTCCCAAGGGGGTGGCGGCCAGGGGGTTGGAGTACCCCCCCAAGGCAAGTGGGGCGCCCCCCCACCCTAGGGTTTCCAACCCTAGGCGCAGGGGTGGGCCAAGGGGGGTGCACCATCCCACTATGGGCTGGTTCCCCTCCCCACTTCAGCCCATGGGGCCCTCCGGGATGGGTGGCCCCACCCGTTGGACCCCCGGGACCCATCCGGTGGTCCCGGTACAATACCGGTGACCCCGAAACTCTCCCGATGGCCGAAACTACACTTCCTGTATATAATTCTTCACCTCCGGACCATTTCGGAACTCCTCGTGACGTCCGGGATCTCATCCGGGACTCCGAACAACTCTCGGGTTACTGCATATTCATATCTCTACAAACCTAGCATCACCGAACCTTAAGTGTGTAGACCCTACGGGTTCGGGAGACATGTAGACATGACCGAGACGGTTCTCCGGTCAATAACCAACAGCGGGATCTGGATACCCATGTTGGCTCCCACATGCTCCTCATGATCTCATCGGATGAACCACGATGTCGAGGATTCAGGCAATCCCGTATATAATTCCCTTTGTCAATCGGTACGTTACTTTCCCGAGATTCGATCGTCGGTATCCCAATACCTCGTTCAATCTCGTTACCGGCAAGTCACTTTACTCGTACCGTAATGCATGATCCCGTGACCAGACACTTGGTCACTTTGAGCTCATTATGATGATGCATTACCGAGTGGGCCCAGAGATACCTCTCCGTCATACGGAGTGACAAATCCCAGTCTTGATCCATGTCAACCCAACAGACACTTTCGGAGATACCCGTAGTATACCTTTATAGTCACCCAGTTACGTTGTGACGTTTGGTACACCCAAAGCACTCCTACGGTATCCGGGAGTTACACGATCTCATGGTCTAAGGAAAAGATACTTGACATTGGAAAAACTCTAGCAAACGAACTATACGATCTTGTGCTATGTTTAGGATTGGGTCTTGTCCATCACATCATTCTCCTAATGATTTGATCTCATTATCAATGACATCCAATGTCCATAGTCAGGAAACCATGACTATCTGTTGATCAATGAGCTAGTCAACTAGAGGCTTACTAGGGACATGTTGGTGTCTATGTATTCACACATGTATTACGATTTCCGGATAACACAATTATAGCATGAATAAAAGACAATTATCATGAACAAGGAAATATAACAATAATCCTTTTATTATTGCCTCTAGGGCATATTTCCAACACCATAGGCATTCCGAGATATATTGCCATGCAATTTTCCACCATTCCGTTTATTATGACACGCTCTATCATTGTCATATTGCTTTGCATGATCATGTAGTTGACATTGTATTTGTGGTAAAGCCACCATTCATAGTTCTTTCATACATGTCACTCTTGATTCATTGCACATCCCGGTATACCGCCGGAGTCATTCATATAGTCATATTTTGTTCTAAGTATCGAGTTGTAAGTAAATAAAAGTGTGATGATCATCATTATTAGAGCATTGTCCTAGTGAGGAAAGGATGATGGAGACCATGATTACCCCACAAGTTGGGATGAGACTCCAGACGAAAAAAAAGAGGCCAAAATAAATGAAGGCCCAAAAAAACCAAAAAAAGGAAAAGAAAACAAAAAAAATGAGAGAAAAAGAGAGAAGGGGCAATGCTACTATCTTTTACCACACTTGTGCTTCAAAGTAGCACCATGATCTTCATGATATAAAGTCTCCTATGTTGTCACTTTCATTTACTAGTGGGAATTTTCATTATAAGAACTTGGCTTGTATATTCAAATGATGGGCTTCCTCAAAATGCCCTAGGTCTTCGTGAGCAAGCAAGTTGGATGCACACCCACTTAGTTTCTTTTTGAGCTTTCATACACTTATAGCTCTAGTGCATCCATTGCATGGCAATCCCTACTCACTCACATTGGTATCTATTGATGGGAAACTCCATAGCCCGTTGATACGCCTAGTTGATTTGAGACTATCTTCTCCTTTTTGTCTTCTCCACAACTACCATTCTATTCCACCTTTAGTACTATATACATGGCTCACGCTCATGTATTGCGTGAAGATTGAAAAGTTTGAGAACATCAAAAGTATGAAACAATTGATTGGCTTGTCATCAGGGTTGTGCATGATGTAAATATTTTGCGTGATGAAGATAGAGCATAGCCAGACTATATGATTTTGTAGGGATAGCTTTCTTTGGCCATGTTATTTTGAGAAGACCTGATTGCTTTGTTAGTATGCTTGAAGTATTATTGTTTTTATGTCAATATTAAACTTTTGTTTTGAATCTTATGGATCTGAATATTCTTGCCACAGTAGAGAAGATTACATTTATAAATATGTTAGGTAGCATTCCACATCAAAAATTCTGTTTTTATCATTTACCTACTCGAGGACGAGCAGGAATTAAGCTTGGGGTTGTTGATACGTCCCCAACGTATCTATAATTTTTGATGTATTCATGCCATGTTTATAATATTTTTACATGATTTTGGTATGATTTGGTTAGAACTAACCCGTACTAACGTTGTTTTCAGCAGAACTACCATGGTGTTGTTTTTGTGCAGAAATAAAAGTTCTCAGAATGCGCTGAAAATCAACGGAGATTTTTTCTCGAAAATATAAAAAATACTGAAATGAAGAGTTACCGGAGGGGAGTCCCGTGGGCCCCACGAGGGTGGAGGGTGCGCCCACCCCCCTAGGGCGTGCCCTTGTGCCTCGTGGACTTCCCGTGGGGCTCCCTGACTTGTTCTCAATGCCAACCTCGCCTATAAATCCCCAAACCTCCAGAAAATAACCTAGATTGGGAGTTCCACCAGCGCAAGCCTCTGTAGCCACCAAAAACCAATCGGGACCCTGTTCCGGCACCCTGCCGGAGGGGGGATCCATCACCGGTGGCCATTTTCATCATCCCATCGCTCTCCATGATGAGGAGGGAGTAGTTCACCCTCGGGGCTGAGGGTATGTACCAGTAGCTATGTGTTTGATCTCTCTCTCTCTCTCGTGTTCTTGATTCGGCACGATCTTGATGTACCGCGAGCTTTGCTATTATAGTTGGATCTTATGATGTTTCTCCCCCTCTATCTCCTTGTGATGAATTGAGTTTTCCCTTTGAAGTTGTCTTATCGGATTGAGTCTTTAAGGATTTGAGAACACTTGATGTATGTCTTGCATGTGCTTATCTGTGGTGACAATGGGATATTCACGTGATCCACTTGATGTATGTTTTGGTGATCAACTTGCGAGTTCTGTGACCTCGTGAACTTATGCATAGGGGTTGGCACACGTTTTCGTTTTGACTCTCCGGTAGAAACTTTGGGGCACTCTTTGAAGTTCTTTGTGTTGGTTGAATAAATGAATCTGAGATTGTGTGATGCATATCTTATAATCATACCCGCGGATACTTGAGGTGACATTAGGGATTTGGTTGATTTGTGTCTTAAGGTGTTATTTTACTACGAACTCTAGGGCTGTTTGTGACACTTATAGGAATAGCCCAATGGATTGATCAGAAAGAATAACTTTGAGGTGGTTTCGTACCCAACAATAATCTCTTCATTTGTTCTCTGCTATTAGTGACTTTGGAGTGACTCTTTGTTGCATGTTGAGGGATGGTTATATGATCTAATTATGTTATCCTTGTTGAGAGAACTTGCACTAGTGAAAGTATGAACCCTAGGCCTTGTTTCAACTCATTGCAATACCGTTTTCGCTCACTTTTATCATTAGTTACCTTGTTGTTTTTATATTTTCAGATTACAAAAACCTATTGATGCGGAGCATCCAATGGACATCGCCATGTCAAGAGTCCGTTCGGCAGGTGACACGTGCGACATCTACTTCATATACACAAAGGTGAATCATCTCCAATACACGTGCTCACTTGACCCCTTCGAGGATGGTATACTACTTGACACTCCACTCGTGTGCATGCCTAGGTATTGTCAGAACACTACGGACGACGAGGAGGAGTGCAAGCGCCAATGAACAACTACACCATCCGCAAGGGAAGCCTGGAAGCGACGACGGAAGAAGACGGCGATGCTGAAGCTACAGCGGCCGGACATCCGGCGCCAACCCCGGACATCCGGCGCCTCCCGACAGCCCGGACATCCGGCATCTCCCCCGGAAATCCGGCACCGACGTATCCAGAGAGCAGCTGAACCTCCACTTCAGCCCGGACATCCGGCCGTGACCCCGGACATCCGGCTCGTCCTGAAGCCCCGGACGTCCGGCACCTGCGCGTGACTAACCGGGCCAAAAGCCCATGTATACCCTCCTCACTTACCCCTTCGTGGCTCTAGACTATATATACTCCTCCACCTCCTTCTAGTTAGGGTTAGCGTTGTGATAGCTCATTTTAGAGATAGAGCTTCGCTCATCCATATCGGATCTACTACACGAGAGAGACCGCGGCCCCTCTACGGAGAAGATCCACCTTGGATTCAAGACCCCTCACGGGAAGATCCCCTTGAGGATTCAAGACCTCCTCACGGAGAAGAACCGGTTACCTCTTGTATCGTCCGTTGTTGACCTTGGATCTTGTATCTCCCTTTGTGTTCATGGATCTAGCGCATGTGTGATCATTCTTGTTGGTTTGAGTGTTCTCTCGTGTTTCCCCTCGTTTTCCCCCTCGTGTTCTTCGTGTTCATCGCGGGATCCGCTCCTCTCGTGAAAGATCGCGCCACTAGGGTTCTACCCTACATCATCTGATATCATGAGCCACGTTGATCACGATTTCAGAGCCTCCCTGTTGTGTTTTCTAGCCTAATTTTGTTGTGTTCTTCCCCAATTTCAAAAATCCCCACCAAAAATAGCCCCAAATTTTTTTGTGATTTATTCGTTTGATGATGTTTTGTTGATTTTGATCCATGGATTCGTTGTGTCTTGAGTATATATATCTTTCCCCCAAGTTTCCCATTTTCCATCCACGAAATCTCTCCAATTTTGCCTTCCCAATTCGAAAATTTCCGCCCCAAACGAGATCTGGATTCGTTGGGCCGGACATCTGGGCCATCGGGCCGGACATCCGGGTCCCCGGCCGGACATCCGGCTCCTGGAGCGCCAAATCTGCATGGTTCTGGACATCAGGTCCCGGATTTCCGGCCCCGAGCCCGGATGTCCGGCCCCTGACATCTCAGCCATCCCCGTTTCACCGTTTTGTCCATAACTAATTCATCCGGAGTTTGATTTTCGCGTTCTTTAGCTCGTTGAAAAGCTCTTGACATCCCCCTTCCAACAAAAATACTACCATCACCATTTGTCTCCATCAAATTTTTGGAACTTTGGCATCTTTGCCTAGGGCTTCCACCACAACCTCCGCATAACCACCACCGACTTCCACAACCTAACCAATTTTGTTCCTTATAGCATTTGTGGTTGCTTGAGTAGTGATTTGAGGCTCCTAAGGTGTTTAGGCTACTTAGGGACGATTGCTTCTTCATCAACCACCACCACCATAACTCCCACATAGGCTTGTCCACCATACACTTCCACCACCCCAATTTAACCCAATTTTGTTTGTGTTGTGAGTTGTGTCTCCTAAGGTGTTTCAGCTACTTAGGGACCGTGCTTCCAACTCCGACACCGTGTATAGTCCACCACCTTACCCTCCACTTCCGCATTGCGTCTCAAAACCCATCATTGCATCGACGCAATCCCATTGAGCTTCCGCAACCACCACCGCATTCCCGCTATACCACCATTTGACGTTTGAGATTTTGAGTTCACGGTTTTTCCGTTTCCTAAGGTGTTTCGGCTGCTTAGGGATGAGTCCCCATCATCTTGGTATCTACATCAAGAACACCGCCACTCATCGTCGCCAAGGATGGTAACCTCCATATCATCTTGGTATCGTGGTATCCCTCCACTGTATATTCCCTTGCCATTGCATTGTTAACCCCTAGCCCATTTTGCGTTACTTGCCTATCGAGACTAGCCATTTGAGTATTGTCGGCAACGTTACTTGCGCACATTAGTGATCTACACCGTACATTGCATACCATACCATATCATATTGGTATCATAGCATCTCGTGTGCCTCAAGTTTGTTCCCGCATATACACAATAGCTATCTTGGTTTGTGCATTTTGCAAAGTGGCCATACAAAAAAATAGAAGAAAGCTTTTAAGCAAAAGAGTGAACAAAGAGCTCGTAAGCAATAGCCTAGTATCATACCACATTGCATATAAGATCATCTTGGATCACCTTGTGAGAAAAACCGGGAACCATACATACATAGCATACTTGGGATAGAAAGTTATCCATTTTGCATCTTCTAGGTTGTGCACAAGTGTCGTATCCGCCTATAGAGAAATCGTGCTAGCGTCTCTCTTGAGTTGTGCAACACGAGCGTTTTCCGTGGATTCCACATTTTGTGCTCATCCTTGGTTGCACGACCCCATTTATCTATCCGTGTGTGCGTTTACGTGTGCCACCCATATTGCTATTGGTCTACTTGTTTCACTTGCGAATTTGTGAATCTCTTTCAACATTATTGACTCTTGCTAACATTTTGCATTAAATTTTTGTGCCACTATCCTCACCGAGCTCCACCATAAGCCTTACTTGTGTAGGTGTGAGAAACCGACAAGAATTGGTACCAATTGTGCTATTTCCTTGTCCACATTGGAGTGATCATTGATCCACTTTCAACTTCGATCAAGGTACATTTGGTATTCGTTTTTCTCTTTCTACCAATCACATTTTTCTCTTGGGGTGATGGATAGGCAAGGCATTTCATCTTCGGTCTACAACAACAACGACAACTTCGATGCCACGAACAACTCCAACGACGCCAAGATGCAAGCTCAAATGGAGGAGATCAAAGCCCTCATCAAGTCCTACAAGTGGACTTCCTCATCTTCGAGAAGGCGCTCAAGAGCACATGTCTCCGAGCTACCATCTCCGGTAAGGTCACATCGGCATCGACACCATCACCACCATGAACGTGAAGGTCAAGAGCTCAACTCCAACAATCACTCAATGACTTCACCATCTCCCTTGGCATCTTCGCCAAGCGACTTCAAGGCATCTTCGCCTATGGATATACGGCATCTTCGCCCACAAGCACCTCAAGAGAAGCTCCCCAAGCTCAAGTCCGCGACTTCCACGAGCTACTATGACCTCGACATCGACCACAAGATTCCTTTCTATGGGACTCTAGAACCCGAGGAGTATCTAGAGTGGGAGCGTTTGATGGACGACTACCTCAAGCTACATCAAGTTCCTCCCAAAGATCAAGTGAAGTACGCCACAAGGAACTTCCACGACTACGCGTCCACATGGTGGCTTCACGCACCTTCGGAGACCTACGACATGAGTTGGCCCAAGACGAAGAGAGCTTTGTAGCGAGAGTTTGTGCCTCCAACCTACACGGAACAACTTCAACGCCAATTGGAGAACACCATCCAAGGATCCAAGTCCATCGACGAGTACTTCAAGGAGATGAAGATTGCCTTGCGGCGAGCCGGTGTGGACGACCCCATTTCGATGAAGTTCCACTTCATGATGGGATTGCACAACGACATCTCCAAGACGATCTTCCTCGAGAACTACAAGTCCCTCGACGACAACTACATTGGTGCTCTCAAGGCGGAACAAGAACTCATGAAGGCCAAGGCTTCTCGACCCCAAGCACACTTCTCTAAGACCAAGCTCCAAGAAGGCGAGCATGAGGATAGTACCACCAAGATGTCCAAGCCCGACGAGCTCCAAGACGATGCTCCCAAGTTTGACTTCACCGCCATCCCTCTTTGTGGCATTGATGATGCCGAGTCCTCCATGACTCTTTTTCAAGACGGTGCGGCGACGAGTACGACTACGGAGACCCTCAAGGACCAAGCTTTGGAGGCGAGCGACAAGGTGGCGAGCAAGGATGATGCTTCCATCTTAGGAGGAGAGAGTGATGATGTTCCATCTTCGACCTTCATCCATGGTGACGGCGATGAGATGGTTGAGCATGGGATTTTCCCTTTGACCACGGCGACGTATGATGACTTGAATGACTTTTGCCACCATATTGAGAGTGAGAGTGACTTCACCACTAGCCCCATATATGATGTGTTACCCCAATTCCCATGTGAGGAGAGCCACAACCCCCACTACTTGAGTGAGATGAGTGACTCCACCATACGTGAGATTGAGTGCACCTACTTTGAGGGAGTGAGTGAACCACCACATAGAGAGAGTGTGATAGTTGATAGGTCTCTTGAGGCCATTTGCATTTCTAACAACTTGACCTCTACCTCTATTGTGTATTCTCATTTGGTGCTAGGTCCCATCTATGATGACACGCCGATTCGCGATGACTTCGTCCTCCCTTTGGACAAGACGATGGCCATGGTGGAATATGATGCACCCCCACATGGTTCCATCAAGATGATGATGACCACCATTTGGTCTTTCCCACCTCACCTACACCACATGAGTGGAATGACCAAGGTAACATAGGTGAAGGTGATGCTCTAGTCCCACTAGTGGACATTCTTGACGTTGATTGCTTGCATGATGTTGATCAACCTATTACCATGCTTCATGCTAGTGCGACTTCCCCATGCGATGGTTTACACATTTATGATGAGTATGATGATTGCCATGTGGAGTCTCTTAGTTGTGATGCCATGTTACATAGGATTTCTTGTGAAAATTCTCTACGTCACATCATGTTTGACAATCCGCTTGACTTGTCATATGCTATGCATGAGATCGACCACATGTCATATTTGCAATCTCTTCATAGTGACTATGCATATGCCATTAAGATTAACCCAATTTGCACTTATGGCATAGATGACAAGCCCATGGTTATTGGCATTTGTTTCTCTTGTGATTATATTGACATGCTACCTTTGCATCATTTATCTCATATGCCATGTCATGACCACCTAGCTTCGGATATGCATTGTTTTGGATATTGTCCATTTTCTCCGTATGATGTTTCCAATATTTATCATGAGGAGACCCCCATAGTTTCCTCATACATTTTAGGAGATTTTGATCACCCCCATCCATTGCATGATCCTCATACTTATGTGCACAATATGCTTCCCATGAATAAACATGCTATTGATGTGCCATATACTTGCATTCTCAATTTGTGTCCCCATCGTGTTATACACAATAACTATTCTTTCATGATGGATGACATGTTCTTATACCATGCATCAAATTTCTTTGAGCGATGCTTATCTTGTGCTAACTCTCACATGCACATACACATCATGATGGATGATGTGTACATTTACCACACACACACACAATTTCTTTCGTTTGTATTTCTTTTGTGTAGGTACCCACGAGTACTTGTCAACCTCACAACCCCATGAGTTGACAAAACGAGCTCTAGAGAGCAATGATGACTTGGGATCCCATGGATTTTCTTTCACACCGCTCTCTTCGCGCAACGCGCATTTCTTCTACATGGCCCTCCCTTGGCTATGGGTTATTATCCATTACCTATTCTATGCCCATCTTTCCATGTTCACGTTGCATGATATGTTCATTACTATGCCTTTGCCATGCATTCATGACCCATGCTTTGCATTACACATGATGATTGATTCTCATACTTGTATGTGTATTTGCAAGCTTGGTGGAGATATTGCTTGTTATTGCCATGTTTGCTTTGTGCCCCATGCCTATGATGATGCTTTCATCTTGCTTTGTGTTTGTGCTTGAGATATGCCATGTGCATTGCCTATGCTTATTATTTGCTCACATGACATGATTGGCATGATTTCCTCTAGTATGTTGCATCTTCGCACTACTAGCTTGCACGACTTGATTCTTATGATTGCTTGCCTTATTGCATCACCGATGATTCATACTTGCTCACTTTATGCGGTTGATGACAACCATTTACATGCTTTGCACATGATTTTTATTGCTTCTTGTCATATATCTCCATGTGTTGCCTCTCTCATGCTAGATGATTTGCCATGTATTGAGTGCAATTATGCCTTTAGTCTTGATAATGAGTTTGCCCCCATAGCATTCTCATATATATTTGGAGATTTTGACACATTCCTTATGAAGCATCCTTGTCGTACCTCTTTGCACCATATACCTAGTGCCATGAATATTGCCATTGCTGCATCATATTCTTCACGCACTTGTGCTTCTAATGGTTATGTGCAAGATAAGAGAACCATCATGATGGATGATGTGTTTATCTACCATGCGCATACGTTCTTTCTTTTGTTGTGTGCATGTGTAGGATACTTGGACTTCGTGTCAACTTCCACGTCACGTGAGTTGACAATCCGAGCTCTTGAGAGCGAACCACCTTCTAGCACGATGATTCTACATCGCACTTGCTTGTACTTCGGTATTGTGAAGGACGCACAACAACATGCTTTCAAGGTGATATCCTTCTCTTTTTAGAACCCCCAAACCATGAGCATGCATATTGTGGATCATACTACTTGTGTTGCTTGCACCATGCGACTTATTTGTCATCTTGGACCCCTTTCTTGCGCACATGTTAGAGATCTTGCTTCCACTTGTCATTTTCACAATTCCATGCATCATGATATATATGCCTTGTGTGTTGCATCCAATTCTTGGATTACTTGCTCCGATCACATGTTTGGTTGCAACAATGTCATCACTTCACATATGCCATGTCCCATTGACTGCTACATGCTTGCCTTGATTGCCTCACACATGATGAACAATTGCTCTTTTCATTGTATGGAGTGCCACACGATATTCACTACACCCAATGCACATTATGCTTGGATTGTCGTGCACTTGACCCATGTGTTTAGACACTTCATTTTATTTGGTGTTGTGAATGATTCCTATGCCTACCATAGACCTTTCATTGAGCAATTTGTGAATGCTTGCTATGATCTTGAGGTAGATGCTTATTCTTTTGTTACACATATTTGCATCACTACCTCACATTTACATGCTTGTCCCCATGATATCTTTGCTTGTGCTCGATTGATATGCTTACATGCCATGTCACAATCCCTTGTCACGCCATATGGTTTGCATGATGACAACACTTGTTCGGTCACTCACCTCTTGAATGCTTGGTTTTGCACTAACGCTAACCACATTTGTTTTTCCAAGTGTTTGTTGTCCTTACTCCTTTTGAAGGAACCACAAGATGGTGCGACATTGGAGAGTGCCCATTTCGAGCTTCAAGATGATAAGTACTTGGTGAACGTCCACTTCTACACGGCGAAGCCATCTCTTTCCCATGGTGATTTGGTTTTTGATCCGAGATCAGATCTTTCCCAAGGGAGGGGAGATGATACGGAGCATCCTATGGACATCACCATGTCAAGAGTCCGTTCGGCGGGTGACACGTGCGACATCTACTTCACATACACAAAGGTGAATCATCTCCTATACACGTGCTCACTTGACCCCTTCGAGGATGGTATACTACTTGACACTCCACTCGTGTGCATGCATAGGTATTGTCGGAACAATACGGACGACGAGGAGGAGTGCAAGCGCCAAGGAACAACTACACCATCCGCAAGGGAAGCCTGGAAGCGACGACGGAAGAAGACGGCGATGCTGAAGCTACAACGGCCGGACATCCGGGACAGAGGCCGGACATCCGGCGCCAACCCCGGACATCCGGAGCCTCCCGACAGCCCGGACATCCGACATCTCCCCCGGAAATCCGGCACCGACGTATCCAGAGAGCAGCTGAACCTCCACTTCAGCCCGGACATCCGGCCGCGACCCCGGACATCCGGCTCGTCCCAAAGCCCCAGACATCCGGCCCCCAGCCCGGACGTCCGGCACCTGTGTGTGCCTAACCGGGCCAAAGGCCCATGTATCCCCTCCTCACTTACCCCTTCGTGGCTCTAGACTATATATACTCCTCCACCTCCTTCTAGTTAGGGTTAGCGTTGTGATAGCTCATTTGAGAGATAGAGCTTCGCTCATCCATATCGGATCTACTCCACGAGAGAGACCGCGGCCCCTCTACGGAGAAGATCCACCTTGGATTCAAGACCCCTCACGGGAAGATCCCCTTGTGGATTCAAGACCTCCTCACGGAGAAGAATCGGTTACCTCTTGTATCGTCCGTTGTTGACCTTGGATCTTGTATCTCCCTTTGTGTTCATGGATCTAGCGCATGTGTGATCATTCCTGTTGGTTTGAGTGTTCTCTCGTGTTTCCCCTCGTGATTCCCCTCGTGTTCTTCGTGTTCATCGCGGGATCCGCTCCTTTCGTGAAAGATCGGGCCACTAGGGTTCTACCCTACATCACCTATATCTACCATCCATATTGCACTTGTATCACCATATCTTCGCCGAACTAGTGCACCTATACAATTTACCATTGTATTGGGTGTGTTGGGGACACAAGAGACTCTTTGTTATTTGGTTGCAGGGTTATTTGAGAGAGACCATCTTCATCCTAGGCCTCCCATGGATTGATAAACCTTAGGTCATCCACTTGATGGAAATTTGCTACTGTCCTACAAACATTTGCACTTGGAGGCCCAACAACGTCTACAAGAAGAAGGTTGTGTAGTAGACATCACAACGCCTCCTGCCTGGGAGCCTCCTAAACTACTCCAGGTCGTCAGCGGCCGTCACATAGTCGTAGGCACCCTCGGGGTAGTAGTAGTCATAAGTGGTGTCGTCTGGCTCCTGGGATCTGTCATCTGGTCACAACAATCGAGTATGGGGAAAAAGAGGTAGCAAAGCAACCGTGAGTACTCATACAAAGTACTCGCAAGACTTACATTAGATCTAAACTACTATGCATCTGTACCAAAGAAATGGGTTGTATCTATGGACTGAACTGCAGAATGCCAGAAGAGAAGGGGAAAGCCTAGCCTATCGAAGACTAGCATCTTCAAGCAGCTCCAAGCATCTTGCATCATCAGAACAGATAAAAGTTGCATATTATAATATTAGTAAGTAAGTTGTAACATTGCCCAGAGATCACTTCCTCGACTCCCTGCGAGGAAACAATCCCGGAGCCATCATTTCCATTACATGCCTCAGCATCCAGTTCTAGTTGTATCGATCGGGATACAACTTCGAGTGTACGTTACCGTAGGACAGGCTATCGATAGATGGTTTCTTCCCTGCAGGGGTGCACCAACTTACCCAACACGCTCGATCAACTCCGGTCGGATACACCATCTGGTCATGGCTGACCTCGGTCAATCAACACACTACAGCCCTACCTAGGCTCGATAGAGAGGTCAGCACGCCGGTCTAAATCCTAAGCGTGCAGGGATCTTGGGCCCATCGCCATTTGCACTCTTGCACATTGCATATGCGGCCGGTGAGCAGACCTAGTTACCTCCTTAAACAAGGCAGGTGCTTACACAGTCCAACCCGGCGCGCGCCGCTCAGTCGTTGACGTCCGGAAAGCTTCGACTGATGCATATGACGCAGAGTGCCCATACTTATTCCCGCGTGATGGTTAGTGCTATCAGGCCAGAGGCCCCTCGGATCAAATATCCAAATCATAGTGGATTAGGAACGCGCGGTAATGAGAAGAGACTCATGATCGATGTGACCCCATCGCCCTGTCTTGAGGACTCACGGCAAGGGCTAAGAATGCCCGGGCACGCCTCGTAATTATCTCGCGGGGACCTTACAGGTCAACCTGACTCCACATCACTCGCAATTAGCTCGCATAGGTACCCCTCGGAGCCGACCCGTCTTTAGTAACATGGTTCAGTGTAAATTCATAGTAACCATAGTAACCGCGTGTCTAACACCAAGGGGAACCCTGAGGAATCACCATCGATGGAATTCCACCTGATGTTATCGTCAAGGTGAATGAAGGAGGAATCACCCTCGAGGTCCACTCTTGAGGAGTTGCACGATAGTGTCGTTATCGGGAGTGGAGAAGGTGGAATCACCCTCGATGGCCATAACCGATGAACTAACCTACAAGTTTAACATAAGAAGTGTTGATGAGGTATCACCCTCGGCACTCGATAGTAACCCAGTAGTGTGGAGCAACTAAGGGGAAAGTGATGTGCGGCGCCGGGGCCTGGTCTTCGATCCCGTGATCGGGTCTTCTGATAATCCAGCGGGGCAGTCGGGACAAATTGGGGGTCTCTGATGGGTCTCTACCCAGCCTATACTAAACAGTTTAGGATAAGCAGGTAGGTAACAACAACGGGTTACAATAAACAGGCTATGCAGCAGAAATAGGATAATAGCAGTAGCAGCAGATTCTAATGCAAGCATAAGAGAGAAGGGAATGGGCGATATCGGAATGCTCAAGGGGGGTTTGCTTTCCTGGAAGCTCCGCTGAAAGGGAAGAAGGGTCTGTGGTCGATGTAGTCGATCACAGCGGCATCAGCACCAGTCTCGGGGTCTACCGGAGTGAAGAGGGGGGAGAAACAGTAAATACAAGCAAACATAAGCAGGACATGACGATACGCGGAGCTAGGGTGACCTATCTTAGTGTTACACGATACCGGCGAAGGGGGATAACATCCGGGAAAGTTTTCCCAAAGTTTAGCTTTTTTGGACAGATGAAAGAGAGGAGACGGTTTCATGTTCGATATGCTAGGGATATGTGGCAGACGAACGGACCACGTATTTGGAACCGTCTCGTCGTTCTGAGCAACTTTCATGTATAAAACTTTTTATGTGACTTACAGTTTATTTTCTATGATTTTTCAAAGATTTAATAATATTCTGAATTTATTATTAATTCTAAAACGGAGTTATTGCACCAGCATGACGTCATCATGATGTCATTGGTCAACACTGGCCGTTAACTGGCCAGACAGGGCAGTGGGGCCCGTCTGTCATTAACCCAGCTTAACTAAATAGGTTTAACTTAACTAACCTAGTTAATTAGGTTAACTAATCAAAATTAATTAAGTTAATTAAGTAATTAATTAATTGCTATTATTATTATTATTATTTTAAATTCTCTTTTTTTAATTTCTTTTACAGGGGCTGGGCCTCGCCGGTTAAAGGCCCATAAGCCATAGCGGGTGCGGGTTATTGGGCGCGGGTTGCAGGGGCGCGCCGGCGAGGAGGAGCGGCTCAGGCGCGGCGGCCGGCGCAGCAGGGTGGGTAGAGGAGGGCAGGGCCGGTCATGGCGAGGCGCCAGCCATGGCCGTGAGCGGTGTAGGCGTAGGTTGCCGAGAGGCAAGGCCATGGTGGGGCCGGGAAGCAGTGGGCGGGCGCTGGCTACACGGGGTGGCACAATGCGGCAGTGGCGGAGGTTGGCAATGAAGCATGGCGAGGCAGCAGCAGCGGGGCGCATCGGTGGCAGCTGTGGGTGAGCAGAGACGAGCGAGCACGACGGCATGCGACGCGACATGGAGCAGGGCGCGGGCCGTGGTGGTGGAGCAGCAACAGCGGAGGCGGCTCGGCGGGTGCGGCAAGGCGCCGCCAGGGGCGGGCTAGCAGTGTATAGAGGGGGACACCGAGGAGGCATTGCGCGGCTGGAGCACGGGCGCAGCGGGCGGCAGAAGTGGACGGCGGTGACAGGAGTGGCCGCGGGCGCAAGCGGCGACAACGGGCGCAGGGTGGGCATGCGGCGGCGACCTACAACGACAGCAGCAAGCACGGCGAGGCGACATGGCCTGTTAGAGGTCCGACGCGGGGAGGTGGGCACGCAACACACACAAGTAGCAGAAGCAGCAGGGGCACATACAGAGGAGCTCGGGCTCCGGCCATGGCGACTATATACGAGCACGAGAGCGGAGACAAATGGCATTGATCGAAGGTGCAAAGTGAGGGAATCGGCAGAGAGGCTCGCGGGCGTTGCAGAGAAGGCCCGGGGACGACTCGAGGTGCTCGGGGCAGCGCGGATCGACAGCGAGCTCCAATGCGTCCGACGATGGAGGACGACGGTGGAGCGAGCGTTATCGTGCTCCCCGGCTCCAAGTGCTTGGTGTAGACGATGAAGAAGACGCCTGCAAGGCGAATGGATAGGGAGGTGTGACGCGGGGATGAAGGTGGGCGCGGCTACGTCGGAGCCATGGCGACGGTGGCTCGGTCTCTTGCGCGGGGAAGAAGAAGTGGTGCGAGGAATGAAGGGGGAAGTGGCTAGGGTTTGCTCGGGGCTCGGGGGAGACCTTATCTGCGTCAGGGAGCCACGGGATGGACACCATGTGGCCATCCGCAGCCATGGACGGGGCTCACGCGTCCACGACGCTCCTGGTGAGCAGTAGGAAGGAGGAGGTGGCGAGATGGGTGGGGCTCCCACTGTTGACCTAGAACCCAGTCCACCAGTAGTTTAGGTCTTTTACTTTTTTTGTTTTAATTATTTGTTTCCTACTTTGCATTTTATTTGAGCTACTACATGAGTTTTGTTTAATACAAAACTTGGCACAAAAATACAACGCAACATTCTGGGTTGCTACAAAAAGTTCCAAAGCATGTGGGATTGTCCAGCTATTTTGAGAAATTGAAAAGGCCAATTTTTAATGTTGCTGGACCACTAAATAAATTTCCAGGGGCACTTTGGGAATCCAGAAGAGATTGGTTCCCACATGACAAATATCAAGGGATTATTTGCCACAATTTGGCCATTTTAGATTTTATGTTTGAAAACTTTTATTTTTGACTTTAATTTAAATTTGAATCTGGACCGGATTTGAACCAACGCGAGTTTAACAAAAGTAATCATGATGATGTTGCATCATTAGGAGGGAATTACTGTAGCTTAATTATCCAGGCATCATAAAGCACGGTGCTGGTGTATGTGTAGCGCATGCCTGTGTGGCTGAGCGCGACGAGGAGGCCAAGCAGTAGGCCACCCAGGTGATGCACCAGGACGCAACCTCTAAAGGAGGACTGGAGGAGCCGTGGCAGTGGGCGAGCATGGTGCCGGTGTATGTGTCATGCATGCCTGTGTGGCTGAGCGCGACCGATGAGGAGGCCGAGCGGTAGGCAACGTAGGTGGTGCACCAGGATGCGGCCTATGAAGGAGGACCGGAGGAGCCGTGGCAGTTACAGGGGAAATTGTGGTAGCGGACGAGCACGGTGCCAGTGTATATGTCATGCACGCCCGTGTGGCTGAGCGAGACCGACAAGGAGGCCGAGCGGCAGGTCACGCAGGTGGCGTACCAGGATGTGGCTCACCATCGCAATGTCGGGCGTTGATAGCCTTCCCGTGGATGTTGGTGCCGGTCTTGGTCGACATGACCAAAGAGAACGACCCGCGGCAGCCTGGCTGTTTTTAATTTAATATTTTTAGTTTTAATTAATGTAAGACTAGACTTTTGCTGGTTAGTTTTTAAATTTTGAAATTTGGCACAGAGTTAAAAAAAAAGAAATCCGGCAGAAATGTGCCGCACGTTGGGACAAAAAGTGGAAAAATCTTTAGTCAGGTTGAGTTAGTCGGTTGAAGTTGTCATTACTCCACCCCACCGCTCGTAGACGCCGCTGCTCGCCTCCCTTGGCGCAGGGACAACTCCACACACTGCTAGCCTCGAGCTCAACCCGCCGGTGGCTGCCCAGCATGACGCCCATGGTAGGCAATGCCAAGCTCGAGAGAAAGCTCGACTCTGATAGGTTGTACCCGCATCTTCGCCGGACAACTAAGCCTCACGCTTGCCGGGCGAGGGCGACATCGTCAGCTCGTCTGATGCTGGAGCCATTCCTGACTGGTCACAGAGAGCAAAGAATGTGTATAACAATTAGCTACAAGTATGTGTGATGAGGACATCAATACCATTGTTACACCCACAACCCCTGCTGCTATACATACTGGACCAATTACTAGAGCTCGCGCAAGCCAATTAAATTATCAGGTACTTTCATTTCTTGGTAATGATTCTAATGTTCATGAGAATATGATGCTGCCTAAATTGGATACATTTGTTTTGCTTGCAAATGAAGGGCATGGCATGGATAAGAGGGATGAACACTAGAGCAAGACCAAACATGGAGATGATGGCATGCGCAAGGGGATCAAGAATGGAGTTACAAGTGATGATTTCAGGACTTTGAAGCCACCATAAGGAGTGCATGAAGCCTTGGACGGAATATACAAGATGCCACTTCATAAATTTCGTCCAGAGGCTATTCTAGGTGTTGTGTCACCTTATTATTGGGCCAGGCCCATGTATTTTCAAAATACATAAGTATAGACTGTTTTTAGAGTCCGTATGTGTGGGGAAACAGGAGTTAGGGTTGGTTTCGGACCCCTCCTCCAAGGGCCACGAAATCCCCCCCCCCCCGCCCTCTTCCTCCATATATACAGCCCTTCGGGCATCGTTTAGACTTTGGGTTTTGTTTAGATTAAAAATTCACCATAGCTGCAACTTCGTGTACTTCGTTTGTGTTCAACGACCAGACCAAGACGTCACAGAACCCCACCTTGATCAATAAAGCTTTCCTCTTATATTCGCAATATCCAGATTGCAATCTTAGTTTCTTGCTTGTTCTTCGTTTGCCTGCAGGAAATAGACCTTCGTGGTCAGGTTGATCGTGCTCCAGTTGGTTTAGCGATTGCTAAGGCGCGATATCCTCGCACGTTCGTAGTCGGATCGTCAAAGTCGACTTCCTCCAAAACGATAGCCACCATCTCATCGAAAGACGGGACACATTTGCCTCTATCAAGTGGTATCAGAGATCCAGATTGCTCGGTAAGATTTTATAGTTTCTTCGTAGTTTCGATCGAGTTTGTTCTTCATTCCTATAGTCCACAAAAAAGCCAAAAAATTAGGGTCAATTCATCGTATCCGAACCAATCTGAGCCTTTGCATAATCTTTTCTATATTTGATTTGTTGAATTTGCGGTTGCATCGTCGTGTCAAGTTGCTGGTCTTAGCGTCTAGTCCTTTAGAGTTTCGAGTTCTGTTCACAGGTTGTCACGTCGCCGCTGCCATATATCACCACTGCATCATCATCGTCGATGTTGTCGTATACCACCACCACACCAACTTCATCGCCGCTGCCATATACCACCACTACATATTCACCACCAATCCGAGTCCATATACGCCACCATCTATCCGCCACCATCACGCCAATCCGAGTCCACCTGCAACATATATCCGCCACCAGTCCGAGTTCCACCAGATTCATCGCCGCCACCAGTCCGAGTTCCACCAGATTCACCTCCGCCACCAGTCCTAGTACGAGTCTAGTATTTTTTTACTCTGTTTCGGATTTCCAGATCACGCCATACTCCGAGTCGTGACAGAGTAGGACTCCCGAATTTTCGTGCTACCCGCCGTAGAAAAATAGTTCCAAACTCAAAAAAACTAAGTCTAGAAAATTCTGGCTAGGTAGTTTTTAGACCATTTGTAGACTTTTTCGAAAAAAATTGTTGCAGAGAAAAAAAAGAGGAAAAAAAGTGAAAAAATGAAAAAAAATCAGAGTGTGCTCCTCCCTTGTTTATGTGCAGTATCGTGATTTTGTTAGTGTTCTAGGCTCGCGTCTCTAGCACGGTCTAGCCTAGGACCAGCATAGTACCGTCGTTGACGTTTATTCAACTTGGCATCTCTGAATTGATTATTGTTGACCCTTTTTGCTACCATATTATAAACCTTCCCAGCTCCACATACATCTACGTCGTGCGTTTGACTCTCCCTAGTAATCGCTCTATCCAAGCTTTGAGAGTTTTGACTACGACGATTGCCGATCACCGCCTGCTGCTGGGTAAGAACTGGTAAGAATTTGAGATTTGCTTGACGGATTTGTGACACCCACCACCACCTCTTGTTAGTAGTCTGTAGGATCATATTCTTATGTGTTTCTATTGCTGCTAACCATGGCAGGCTCACAAGCCAATGAGACTGACTGGGAGAACATGACGAATAAGGAGTTGCCTGATAAATTTCAGCAAATGATGAGTGGACAGGTGCAAGATGTGCTAAACAGATTTGAAGAGGCCATGGAGAAGATAGATGGCATGGATAAGACGTTCGAAACAAAGCTCGATAACAAGTTTAATGAATTACTTGCGCGTCTTCCACCACCACCACCGGCTACACCTAACACACCCCTACGACCATGACGACGATGACGACAACGATGACGACTACCTCCACATCGCAAAACAGCCCTCCGCTGAGCGAGCCATATCCCTCTTGCGCTTGGCCAAACTGTTGGTGCTGCTATTGATACCTTTGTGGCTCCTCCTGCTGATGCAGAGGAGGATGATTATGCGGGAGATTACGAGGATGAGGTTGATCAAAATCAGAACTACGTGCAACCACCAACACCACAACCACCAGGTCGTCCACATGCAAATAATGGCAATGGTAGGGCTCCCCCTTAGGTACGAGATCATGACCATGTCCCTGAACTAAAATTGAATATTCCACCATTTGAGGGTAGATAGGTTCCTGATATATATCTTACTTGGGAGTTAGAAACTGGACAACGATTTACATGTTTACAATATCCTGAGGAGAGACGTGTTCCTGCTGCTGTTTGTGCTTTCACTAGCTTTGCATGTGTTTGGTGGTCTGAACATTGTAGATTATATCCTATTCCAACTACTTGGGCTGCTTTGAAAACTGCTATGCGTACTCGTTGGGTTCCACCATATTATCAACGTGAATTAATTCAAAAATTGCAGCGTTTAAGACAAGGAAAAAATTATGTAGAAGAATATTATGAGGAATTACAAACTGGTGTGATTAGATGTGGTATTGCTGAGGAGAATGAAGCTATGATTGCATGTTTTATGGGTGGATTAAATAGAGAGATTCAGACCATTCTAGAGTATAAGAAGTATAATAATATCACTCGTTTATTCTATCTTGCTTGTAAAGCTGAACGTGAAGTGCAGGATCGACAGGCATTGGCGCGAACTAACTTTTCTGTAGGTCGATCTTCATCGTGGACACCACGTGCATCCTCTACTTCCACTACACCAGCACCTCCATCAGGTGCCACCTCCAGCCGTGATACATGAAAGCAGGCACAACCACCACTATCTGCCAAGAGCACACCTGTCGGGCCTGCATAGAGCTCTTCTTCTTCCATGGCATCAACAGAGCACACAAGTGATATTATTTGTCGTTGTTGTAAGGGAAGAGAACATTTTGTGAGAGAATGCAAATCTCAGCGTGTGATGATTGCTATTGAGGATGGTGGGTATGAGTCCGCTAGTGACTATGATGAGGAGACTCTGGCCCTTATTACACATGAAGAACATGGTGGAGATGATTCTAATCATGAGACGCAATACATGGCTGCTGAAGATGCTGGCGGCTATGAATGTTTAGTTGCTCAACGTGTTTTGAGTGTGCAGGTTACACAAGCTGAGCAAAATCAGAGGCATAATTTGTTCCATACAAAGGGAGTTGTGAATGAATGTTCTATTCGCGTCATCATAGATGGAGGGAGCTGCAACAACTTGGCTAGCATGGAGATGGTGGAGAAGCTCTCTCTCACCACAAGACCGCATCACATCCTTACTACATCCAATGGTTCAACAACAGTGGCAAGGTTAAGGTAACACGTATTGTTCGTGTGCATTTTAGTATCTCTACATATGCTGATTATGTTGATTGTGATGTGGTACCTATTCAAGCATGTTCCTTATTACTTGGTAGACCATGGAAGTTTGATAAAAATTCTGTACACCATGGTAGAAACAATCAGTATACTCTTGTTCATAAGGACAAAAAATATTACTTTACTTCCTATGACTCTTGATTCCATTTTGAAAGATGATATTAATAGAGCTAATAAAGCAAAACAGGAGAAACATAAGAGTGAAAATTAGATTGTGGCAAAAGAATTTGAGCCACAAATGAAGCCTAATAATAAACCGTCTAGTGTTGCTTCTGAAATTAAATTGAGAAGTGCATGTTTAATTGCCACCAAATATGATATTGATGATCTAGATTTCAGCAAATCTATTTGCTATGCTTTTGTGTGCAAAGAGGCATTATTTTGTTTCGAGGATGTACCTTCCTCTTTGCCTGCTGCTGTCACTAACATTTTGCAGGAGTTCGTTGACGTCTTTCCACAAGACGTGCCATCGGGATTACCACCTATTCGAGGGATTGAGCATCAGCTTGACTTAATTCCTGGTGCTTCGTTGCCTAATCGTGCACCATATCGTACCAATCCAGAGGAGACGAAGGAGATTATGCGTCAAGTACAAGAGCTGCTCGACAAAGGTTATATACGTGAATCTCTTAGTCCTTGTGATGTTCCTATTATACTAGTGCCCAAAAAGGATGGTATATCGCGTATGTGTGTTGATTGTAGAGGCTTTAATAATATTAATATTCGTTATTGTCATCCTATTCCTAGGCTAGACGACATGCTTGATGAATTGAGTGGCTCTACAATATTCTCCAAAGTTTATTTGCATAGTGGATACCATCAAATTCGTATGAAATTGGGAGATGAATGGAAAATAGCATTTAAAACTAAGTTTGGATTATATGAGTGGTTAGTCATGCCTTTTGGGTTAACTAATGCACCTAGTACTTTCATGGTATTAATGAACAAAGTTTTACGTGCTTTCATTGGACGATTTATGGTAGTCTATTTTGATGATATACTGCTTTATAGCAGATCTTTGGAGGAACATTTGGAACATTTACTTGTTGTTTTTATTGCTCTACGTGATGCACGTTTGTTTGGTAACCTTGGGAGGTGCACCTTCTGCATCGACCGAGTATCTTTTCTTGGCTATGTTGTTACTCCATGGGGAATTGAAGTTGATAAAGCCAAGATTGAAGCTATTGAGAGTTGGCCGCAGCCCAAAACGGTCACACAAGTGAGGAGTTTTCATGGCCTCGCTGGATTCTATAGGCATTTTGTGAGAGATTTCGTCACCATTGCTGCACCTCTCAATGAGCTTACAAAGAAGGGTGTACCTTTTGTTTGGGGTACCGCACAGGAAGAAGCCTTCACGGTATTGAAAGATAAGTTGACACATGCTCCATTACTCCAACTTCCTGATTTTAATAGGACTTTTGAGCTTGAATGTGATGCTAGTGGAATTGGATTAGGAGGTGGGTTACTACAAGATGGCAACCCAGTTGCATACTTTTCTGAAAAATTGAGTGGGGCTAGTCTGAATTATTCCACTTATGATAAAGAACTATATGCTCTTGTTCGGATTTTAGAAACATGGCAACATTATTTATGGCCCAAAGAATTTGTTATACATTCTGATCATGAATCATAGAAACATATTAAAAGTCAAGCTAAACTGAATCGTAGACATGCTAAATAGGTTGAATTCATTAAGACTTTCCCTTATGTCATTAAACACAAGAAGGGTAAAGAAAATGTTATTGCTGATGCATTGTCTCATCGCTATACTATGATTTCACAACTTGACTTCAAAATATTTGGTTTGGAGACCATCAAAGATCAATATGTGCATGATGTTGATTTTAAAGATGTAATGCAGAATTGTAAAGAAGGAAGAACGTGGAACAAGTTTGTCATTGATGATGGATTTGTGTTCCGTGCTAACAAGCTATGCATTCCAGCTAGCTCCGTTCGTCTTTTGTTGTTGCAGGAGGCGCATGGAGGAGGATTAATGGGACATTTTGGCGTCAAGAAGACGGAGGATATACTTGCTACACATATCTTTTGGCCAAAGATGAGACAGGATGTTGAGCGTTTTGTTGCTCGCTGCACTACATGTCAAAAAGCTAAGTCACGACTCAATCCTTATGGTTTATATATGTGTTTGCCTGTACCTAGTGTTCCTTGGGAGGATATATCTATGGACATTGTTTTAGGTTTACCTCGAACGAAGAAGGGGAGGGATAGTATATTTGTTGTCGTGGATAGATTCTCGAAAATGGCACACTTTATACCATGTCATAAAAGCGATGATGCTGTTAATGTTGCTAATTTGTTTTTTCATGAAATTATTCGCTTGCATGGTGTGCCAAATACTATTATTTCAGATCATGATACTAAATTTCTTAGCCACTTTTGGAGATGTTTATGGGCTAAGTTGGGGACTAAACTGCTTTTTAGTACTACTTGTCACCCCCAAACTGATGGACAAACTGAAGTAGTCAATAGAACATTGTCTACTATGCTTAGGGCTATTTTGAAGAATAATAAGAAAATGTGGGAAGAATGCTTGCCTCATATTGAATTTTCTTATAAGCTTTCATTGCATTCTACTACTAAGATGTGCCCTTTTGAAATTGTGTATGGTTTCCTTCCTCGTGCACCTATTGATTTGTTGGCTCTTCCATCTTCAGAGAAGGTTAATTTTTATGCTAAAGAACGTGCTGAATTGATTTTCAAAATGCATGAGTTAACTAAGGAAAACATTGAGCGTATGAATGCTAAATATAAACTTGTTGGAGATAAGGGTAGAAAACATGTTGTGTTTGCACCTGGAGATCTTGTTTGGTTACATTTGCGTAAGGATAGATATCCTAATTTGCGCAAATCAAAGCTAAAGCCACGTGCTGATGGTCCTTTTAAGGTGTTAGAGAAAATAAATGATAATGCATATAAACTTGAGCTGCCTGTAGATTTTGGGGTTAGTCCCACTTTTAACATTGCAGATTTGAAGCCTTATTTGGGTGCGGAACATGAGCTTCCGTCGAGGATGACTTCATTTCAAGAAGGGGAGGATGATGAGGACATCAATACCATTGTTACACCCACAGCCCCTGCTGCTATACATACTGGACCAATTACTAGAGCTCGCGCACGCCAATTAAATTATCAGGTACTTTCGTTTCTTGGTAATAATTCTAATGTTCATGAGAATATGATGCTACCTAAATTGGATACATTTTTTTTGCTTGCAAATGAAGGGCCTGGCATGGATAAGAGGGATGAACACTGGAGCATGTCCAAGCATGGAGATGATGGCATGCGCAATGGGATCAAGAACGGAGTTACAAGTGATGATTTCAGGACTTTGAATCCACCATAAGGAGTGCATGAAGCCTTGGACGAAATATACAAGATGCCACTTCATAAATTTCGTCCAGAGGCTATTCTAGGTGCTGCGTCACCTTATTATTGGGCCGGGCCCATGTATTTTCGAAATACTTAAGTATAGGTTGTTTTTAGAGTCCGTATGTGTGGGGAAACAAGAGTTAGGGTTGGTGTCATAGGAGATGTAGTTGGGTCCATGGGGATGGCCTTGGGATGCTCCGCATCATCTCCCCTTCCTTGGGGAAGATCCGTCCTCGGATCAAATTCTTCATCACCATGGAAGGGAGAGAGATCTTTGAGGTTGAAGATGTCGCTCATGTTGTACTTGTCGCGCGGGAGGTCGATCTTGTAAGCATTGTCGTTGTAGTGTGCAAGCACCTTGAAGGGTCCATCCGCTCATGGTCAAAGTTTGGAATTGTGTTCTTGGGGAAAGCGGTCCTTGCGAAGGTGTAGCCACACGAGATCTCCGATGTTGAATACCATAGGGTGCTTGTTGAAGTTGAGCTTGGTCACAAGGCATTGAACTTGGCGCTCGATGGTGTTTCTTGTATCTTCATGCAACTTCTTGAGATGTGTCGCTCGTGCACTAGCGTCCAAATTGATGCGCTCTTCTAGTGGTAGAGGAAGAATGTCCAATGGTGACAATGGGTTGAATCCGTAGACGACCTTGAAGGGGGACTTACCGGATGTTGAGTGTCTTGCTCGGTTGTAGGCGAACTCGGTGATAGGTAGGCACTCCTCCCGCTCCTTGATGTTCTTCTTGATGAGTACTGGAAGTAGAGCGGAGAGTGTGCGGTTGGTAACTTCCGTTTGGCCGTCGGTTTGTGGATGATACGTCATGGACAAGAGTAGCATGATTCCGAGCTTGGCGCATAGGGTCTTCCAAAAGTAGCTAAGGAACTTGACGTCGCGGTCCAAGACAATAGTATTTGGCACTCCATGTAGATGCAATATTTCCCTACAAAAGAGATTAGCAACATGTGAAGCATCGTCTATCTTGTTGCAAGGAATGAAATGTTCCATTTTTGAGAAACGGTCCAGAACGACAAATACCGAATCCTTCCCATTTCTAGTCCTAGGCAAACCAAGTACAAAGTCCATGCTAATGTCTTCCCATGGTTGATATGGAATTGGTAGAGGCATATAAAGGCCATGGGATTGAGCTTTGGACTTAGCTTTGCGACATGTAGAGCATCGGTTGGTGAAGCGGTTGACGTCGCGAAACATCTTTGGCCAAAAGTAGTTCTTCGAGAGCGTGGCGAATGTCTTGTCTCGTCCAAAATGTCCCATTAAGCCTAGTCCATGAGATTCCTGCAAAAGCAACAAACGAAGAGAAGACTCGGGGATGCAAAGTTTGTTAGCTCTCATAAGAGATCCATCTTTGATGTAATAGCGTTCCCAAGAGGTGAGCGTCAAACACTTGGCATAAGGAGTAGCAAAAGTAGGATCATGCTCATACAATTCTTTGATATGCTCAAAACCAATGACATCCAATTCAAGTTGAGTAACAAGCATGCATATGCAAGAAAGGGCATCCACCACAATGTTTTCCTTACCTTTAATGTACTTGATGACATAAGGAAAAGACTCAATAAATTCACTCCATTTAGCATGATGCTTGTTCAACTTGGTTTGGCCCTTAAGGTACTTGAGCGTTTCATGATTGGTATGTATGATAAACTCATGAGGGCGAAGATAGTGTTCCCATTCATGCAAAACACGGACTACAACATATAGCTCTTTGTCATAGATGGGGTAATTGAGTTGCGCGCCGGAAAGTTTCTCACTTAAGTAAGCTATGGGGTGCTTCTCTTGTGTCAACACACCTCCTATGCCATTACCACTAGCATCGCAATGAATCTCAAAGGGTTTGTCGAAGTTGGGTAAAGCAAGCACGGGAGCATGAGTAAGCAAATTCTTAAGCTCATTGAATGCGGTATCTTGGGATGGTCCCCAAACAAAAGGCGCATTCTTCTTGCTCAAAGCATGCAAAGGCGAAGCAATGGTGCTAAAATCCTTCACAAAGCGACGATAGAAACCCGCAAGGCCAAGAAAACTACGCACTTGATGCAAGTTGGTTGGTTGTGGCCAAGTCTTGATAGCATTGATCTTGGACTCATCAACATGAACACCCTTAGAGGAAACAACAAAACCCAAGAAAACGAGCTTGGCAACGCCAAAAAGGCATTTCTCCATATTAGCATAGAGGTGCTCTTTTCAAAAGAGTTTGCAAAACGGTTCGAACATGGGCGACATGATCTCTAAGAGATTTGCTATAAATAAGGATATCATCAAAGTAGACCACAACAAATATACCAATGTAAGGGCGAAAGACATGATTCATAAGACGCATAAAAGTACCCGGTGCTTTTGAAAGACCCATAGGCATGACTAAATACTCATATAACCCAAACTTGGTTTTGAAAGCGGTTTCCATTCATCACCCTCATGTATGCGGATTTGATAGTAACCACTCTTATGATCAATTTTGGAAAAGATAGTGGCACCGCTAAGCTCATCAAGCATATCATCTAGGCGTGGAATGGGATACCTATAGCGAACAGTGATAGCATTGATAGGTCTACAATCGGAGCACATGCGAAAGCTACCGTCTCGTTTTGGCACAAGAATGACCGGGACGGCACAAGGGCTCAAACTTTCACGCACATGTCCATGGTCTATGAGATGCTTTACTTGCCTTTGTATTTCTATGATTTCTTCGGGGTTGACGCGGTAGGGAGCTTTGTTCGGAAGCGGTGCTCCGGGGATGAGGTCGATGCGGTGCTCAATGCCTTGTAGTGGAGGTAGTCCCGGAGATAGCTCGTCGGGGAAAACATCGTGAAATTCCTGCAAAAGAGAAGGCAACATTAGAGGAAGAGTGTGAGAAGTGTTAGTTTGTGGTGCATTGTCCTTGCACAGAAGGAAGTAGTGTAGGACACTAGATGGGTTCTCACACACTCCTCTTATCTCACTTTTGGTGGCAAATAGGACTAAGTTCTTCTTTTCGCTCATCGTGGAGATGTTCGATTTGGGCTTGTGACGCTCACTCTCTTTTTGGTGGCTCGCTCACTCACTATGATCTCCACGATGGGTGGCTTGCTTGTCAGCGATCACTTGGCTTCGCAACATTGGACAAGGACGTACTCCTTGCCCTTAATCTTGAAGATGTAGTGGTTCGTTCGGCCGTTGTGGATGACTCCTCTATAAAATTTCCATGGACGTCCAAGGAGAAGGTGGCAAACGGTCATTGGAACGACGTCACACTCCAAGGTGTCTTCGTAGGCGCCAATTTTGAAGGAGACTTTTACTCGATGCTCAACTTGGATAGTGCCTGAGTCGCTAAGCCATTGCACTTTGTATGGATGTGGATGCTTCGTCTTGGGGCAATGATGAGGACATCAATACCATTGTTACACCCACAGCCCCTACTGCTATACATACTGGACCAATTACTAGAGCTCGCGCACGCCAATTGAATTATCAGGTACTTTCGTTTCTTGGTAACGATTCTAATGTTCATGAGAATATGATTCTAATGTTCATGAGAATATGATGTTGCCTAAATTGGATACATTTGTTTTGCTTACAAATGAAGGGCCTAGCTTGGACAAGAAAGATGAACCTTGGAGAAAGTTCAAGCATGGAGATGATGGCATGTGCAAGGGGAACAAGAACGGAGTTACAAGTGATGATTCCAGGACTCTGAAGCCACCATAATGAGTGCATGAAGCATGGGACGAAATATACAAGATGCCTCTTCATAAATTTCGTCCAGAGGCTATTCTAGGTGTCGTGTCACCTTATTATTGGGCCAGGCCCATGTATTTTTGAAGTACTTAAGTATAGGTTGTTTTTAGAGTCCGTATGTGTGGGGAAACAAGAGTTAGGGTTGGTTTCGGACCCCACCACCAAGGGCCACGAAATTCCCCCTCTCTCCTCCATATATACAGCCCTTAGGGCATCGTTTAGACTTTGGGTTTTGTTTAGATTAAAAGTTCGCCATAGCTGCAACTTCGCGTACTTCGTTTGTGTCCAATGACCAGACCAAGACGTCACAGAACCCCACCTTGATCAATAAAGCTTTCATCTTATATTCGCAATATCCAGATTGCAATCTCAGTTTCTTGCTTGTTCTTCGTTTGCTCGCAGGAAATAGGCCCTCGTGGTCAGGTTGATCGTGCTCCGGCGTAGTCAATAATCCCTCGGAGTTGGTTTAGCGATTGCTAAGGCGCGATGTCCTTGCACGTTCGTAGTCGGATCGTCAAAGTCGACTTCCTCTAAAACGATAGCCACCATCTCATCGAAAGACGGGACACCATTGCCTCTATCAAGTGGTATCAGATTTCTAGGTTGCTTGGTGAGATTTTACAGTTTTTCGTAGTTTAGATCGAGTCTGTTCTTCGTACCTATATTCCATGAAAAAAGCCAAAAAAATTAGGGTTAGTTCATCCTATCCGAACCAATCTGAGCCTTTGGATAATATTTTCTGTATTTGCTTTGTTGAATTTGTGGTTGCATCGTCGTGTCAAGTTGCTGGTCTTAGCGTCTAGTCCTTTAGAGTTTCGAGTTCTGTTCACAGGTTGTCACGTCGCCGCTGCCATATATCACCATCGCATCATCATCAGCGCTGCTGCCATATACCACCTTCACACCAACTTCATCGTCGCTGCCATATTCACCACCACATATTCACCACCAATCCGAGTCCATATACGCCACCACATATCCGCCGCCATCACGCCAATCCGAGTCCACCCGCAACATATATCCACCACCAGTCTGTTTTCCACCAGATTCATCGCCGCCACCAGTCCGAGATTCCACCAGATTCCTCTCCGCCACCCGTACGAGTCCAGTAATTGTTGCTTTGTTTTCGATTTCCAGATCACGCGATACTTCGAGTCATGACAGAGTAGGACTCCTGAGTTTTCGTGCTACCCGCAGAAGAAAATAGTTCCAAACTCAAAAAAAAACTAAGTCTGGAAAATTCTGGCTAGGCAGTTTTTAGACCATTTGTAGATTTTTTCGAAAAACATTTGTTGCGGAGCAAAAAAAAGAGAAAAAAAGTGCAAAAAAAGTGAAAAAAAAGAAAAAAAGTTCAGAGCGTGCTCCTCCCTTGTTTACGTGCAGCGCCGTGATTTTGTTAGTGTTCTAGGCTCGCGTCTCTAGCACGGTCTAGCCTAGGACCAGCACAGTACCGTCTTTGAGCGTTTATTCAACTTTGCATCTCTGAATTGATTATTGCTGACCCTTTTTGCTACCATATTATAAGCTTTCCTAGCTCCACATACATCTACGTCGTGCGTTTGACTCTCCCTGGTAATCGCTCTTGGGTTTTTGAAGGAAATATGCCCTAGAGGCAATAATAATGTTATTATTTTATTTCCTTATATCATGATAAATGTTTATTATTCATGCTAGAATTGTATTATCCGGAAACATAATACTTGTGTGAATACATAGACAAACCAAACGTCACTAGTATACCTCTACTTGACTAGCTCGTTAATCGAAGATGGTTATGTTTCCTAACCATGGACATGTGTTGTCATTTGATTAATGGGATCACATCATTAGGAGAATGATATGATTGACATGACCCATTCCATTAGCTTAGCACCCGATCGTTTAGTATGTTGCTATTGCTTTCTTCATGACTTATACATGTTCCTATGACTATGAGATTATGCAACTCCCGTTTGCCGGAGGAACACTTTGTGTGCTACCAAACGTCACAACGTAACTGGGTGATTATAAAGGAGCTCTACAGGTGTCTCCAAAGGTACATGTTGGGTTGGCGTATTTCGAGATTAGGATTTGTCACTCCGATTGTCGGAGAGGTATCTCTGGGCCCTCTCGGCAATGCACATCACATAAGCCTTGCAAGCATTACAACTAATGAGTTAGTTGCAAGATGATGTATTACGAAACGAGTAAAGAGACTTGCCGGTAACAAGATTGAACTAGGTATTGAGATACCGATGATCGAATCTCGGGCAAGTAACATACCGATGACAAAGGGAACAACGTATGTTGTTATGCGGTCTGACCGATAAAGATCTTCGTAGAATATGTGGGAGCCAATATGAGCATCCAAGTTCCGCTATTGGTTATTGACCGGAGACGTGTCTCGGTCATGTCTACATTGTTCTCGAACCCGTAGGGTCCGCACGCTTAAGGTTTTGATGACAATTATATTATGAGTTTATGCATTTTGATGTACCGAAGTTTGTTCGGAGTCCCGGATGTGATCACGGACATGACGAGGAGTCTCGAAATGGTCGAGACATGAAGATTGATATATTGGAAGCCTATATTTGGATATTGGAAGTGTTCCAGGTGAAATCGGGATTTTACCGGAGTACCGGGAGGTTACCAGAACCCCCCGGGAGGTATATGGGCCTTAGTGGGCTTTAGTGGAAGAGAGGAGAGGTGGCCAGGGCTGGGCCGCGCGCCCCTCCCCCCCTAGTCCGAATAGGACAAGGAGAGGGGGGCGGCGCCCCCCTTCCTTCTCTCTCTCGTCTTTCCCCCTCCCGAATCCTATTCCAACTAGGAAAGGGGGGAATCCTAATCCCGGTGGGAGTAGGACTCCTCCTGGCGCGCCCTCCTCCTGGCCGGCCGCACCTCCCCCTGCTCCTTTATATACGGCGGTAGGGGGCACCCCTAGACACACAAGTTGATCCACGTGATCATATTCTTAGCTGTGTGCGGTGCCCCCTTCCACCATAATCCTCGATAATATTGTAGCGGTGCTTAGGCGAAGCCCTGCGACGGTAGTACATCAAGATCGTCACCACGCCGTCGTGCTGACGGAACTCTTCCCCGACACTTTGCTGGATCGGAGTCCGGGGATCGTCATCGAGCTGAACGTGTCCTAGAACTCGGAGGTGCCGTAGTTTCGGTGCTTGATCGGTCGGGCCGTGAAGACGTACGACTACATCAACCGCGTTGTGCTAACGCTTCCGCTGTCGGTCTACAAGGGTACATAGATCACACTCTCCCCTCTCGTTGCTATGCATCACCATGATCTTGCGTGTGCGTAGGAGAATTTTTGAAATTACTACGTTCCCCAACAGTGGCATCCGAGCCTAGGTTTTATGTGTTGATGTTATATGCACGAGTAGAACACAAGTGAGTTGTGGGCGATATAAGTCATACTGCTTACCAGCATGTCATACTTTGGTTCGGCGGTATTGTTGGACGAAGCGGCCCGGACCGACATTATGCGTACGCTTACGCGAGACCGGTTCTCCCGACGTGCTTTGCACAAAGGTGGCTAGCGGGTGACAGTTTCTCCAACTTTAGTTGAACCGAGTGTGGCTACGCCCGGTCCTTGCGAAGGTTAAAACAGCACCAACTTGACAAACTATCGTTGTGGTTTTGATGCGTAGGAAAGATTGGTTCTTGCTTAAGCCCGTAGCAGCCACGTAAAACTTGCAACAACAAAGTAAAGGACGTCTAACTTGTTTTTGCAGGGCATGTTGTGATGTGATATGGTCAAGACATGATGCTAAATTTTATTGTATGAGATGATCATGTTTTGTAACCGAGTTATCGGCAACTGGCAGGAGCCATATGGTTGTCGCTTTATTGTATGCAATGCAATCGCGCTATAATGCTTTACTTTATCACTAAGCGGTAGCGATAGCCGTGGAAGCATAAGATTGGCGAGACGACAATGATGCTACGATGGAGATCAAGGTGTCGCGCCGGTGACGATGGTGATCACGATGGTGCTTCGAAGATGGAGATCACAAGCACAAGATGATGATGGCCATATCATATCACTTATATTGATTGCATGTGATGTTTATCTTTTATGCATCTTATCTTGCTTTGATTAACGGTAGCATTATAAGATGATCTCTCACTAATTATCAAGAAGTGTTCTCCCTGAGTATGCACCATTGCGAAAGTTCTTCGTGCTGAGACACCACGTGATGATCGGGTGTGATAGGCTCTACGTTCAAATACAACGGGTGCAAAACAGTTGCACACGTGGAATACTCAGGTTATACTTGACGAGCCAAGCATATACAGATATGGCCTCGGAACACGGAGACCGAAAGGTCGAGCGTGAATCATATAGTAGATATGATCAACATAGTGATGTTCACCAATGAAACTACTCCATCTCACGTGATGATCAGACATGGTTTAGTTGATTCAGATCACGTAATCACTTAGAGGATTAGAGGGATGTCTATCTAAGTGGGAGTTCTTTAAGTAATATGATTAATTGAACCTAAATTTATCATGAAACTTAGTACCTGATAGTATCTTGCTTGTTTATGCTTGATTGTAGATAGATGGCCCGTGCTGTTGTTCCGTTGAATTTTAATGCGTTCCTTGAGAAAGCAAAGTTGAAAGATGATGGTAGCAATTACACGGACTGGGTCCGTAACTTGAGGATTATCCTCATTGCTGCACAGAAGAATTACGTCCTGGAAGCACCGCTGGGTGCCAGGCCTGCTGCTGGAGCAACACCAGATGTTATGAACGTCTGGCAGAGCAAAGCTGATGACTACTCGATAGTTCAGTGTGCCATGCTTTACGGCTTAGAATCGGGACTTCAACGACGTTTTGAACGTCATGGAGCATATGAGATGTTCCAGGAGTTGAAGTTAATATTTCAAGCAAATGCCCGGATTAAGAGATATGAAGTCTCCAATAAGTTCTATAGCTGCAAGATGGAGGAGAACAGTTCTGTCAGTGAGCATATACTCAAAATGTCCGGGTATAATAATCACTTGATTCAATTGGGAGTTAATCTTCCAGATGATTGCGTCATTGACAGAATTCTCCAATCACTGCCACAAAGCTACAAGAGCTTCGTGATGAACTATAATATGCAAGGGATGAATAAGACTATTCCCGAGCTCTTCGCAATGCTGAAAGCTGCGGAGGTAGAAATCAAGAAGGAGCATCAAGTGTTGATGGTCAACAAGACCACTAGTTTCAAGAAAAAGGGCAAAGGGAAGAAGAAGGGGAACTTCAAAAAGAACAGCAAGCAAGTTGCTACTCAAGAGAAGAAACCCAAACCTGGACCTAAGCCTGAAACTGAGTGCTTCTACTGCAAGCAGACTGGTCACTGGAAGCGGAACTGCCCCAAGTATTTGGCGGATAAGAAGGATGGCAAGGTGAACAAAGGTATATGTGATATACATGTTATTGATGTGTACCTTACTAATGCTCGCAGTAGCACCTGGGTATTTGATACTGGTTCTGTTGCTAATATTTGCAACTCGAAACAGGGACTACAGATTAAGCGAAGATTGGCTAAGGACGAGGTGACGATGCACGTGGGAAATGGTTCCAAAGTCGATGTGATCGCGGTCGGCACGCTACCTCTACATCTACCTTCGGGATTAGTATTAGACCTAAATAATTGTTATTTGGTGCCAGTGTTAAGCATGAACATTATATCTGGATCTTGTTTGATGTGAGACAGTTATTCATTTAAATCAGAGAATAATGGTTGTTCTATTTACATGAGTAATATCTTTTATGGTCATGCACCCTTAAAGAGTGGTCTATTCTTATTAAATCTCAATAGTAGTGACACACATATTCATAGTGTTGAAACCAAAAGATGCAGAGTTGATAATGATAGTGCAACTTATTTGTGGCACTGCCGTTTGGGTCATATCGGTATAAAGCGCATGAAGAAACTCCATACTGATGGGCTTTTGGAACCACTTGATTATGAATCACTTGGTACTTGCGAACCGTGCCTTATGGGTAAGATGACAAAAACACCGTTCTCCGGTACTATGGAGAGAGCAACAGATTTATTGGAAATCACACATACAGATGTATGTGGTCCGATGAATGTTGAGGCTCGTGGCGGATATCGTTATTTTCTCACCTTCACAGATGACTTAAGCAGATATGGGTATATCTACTTAATGAAACATAAGTCTGAAACATTTGAAAAGTTCAAAGAATTTCAGAGTGAAGTTGAAAATCATCGTAACAAGAAAATAAAATTCCTACGATCTGATCGTGGAGGAGAATATTTGAGTTACGAGTTTGGTGTACATTTAAAACAATGTGGAATAGTTTCGCAACTCACGCCACCTGGAACACCACAGCGTAATGGTGTGTCCGAACGTCGTAATCGTACTTTACTAGATATGGTGCGATCTATGATGTCTCTTACTGATTTACCGCTATCGTTTTGGGGATATGCTCTAGAGACGGCCGCATTCACGTTAAATAGGGCACCATCAAAATCCGTTGAGACGACGCCATATGAACAGTGGTTTGGCAAGAAACCAAAGTTGTCATTTCTGAAAGTTTGGGGCTGCGATGCTTATGTGAAAAAAACTTCAACCTGATAAGCTCGAACCCAAATCGGAGAAATGTGTCTTCATAGGATATCCAAAGGAAACTATTGGATACACCTTCTATCACAGATCCGAAGGCAAGACTTTTGTTGCTAAATTCGGAAACTTTCTAGAGAAGGAGTTTCTCTCGAAAGAAGTGAGTGGGAGGAAAGTAGAACTTGACGAGGTAAATGTACCTGCTCCCTTATTGGAAAGTAGTACATCACATAAACCAGTTTCTGTGACACCTACACCAATTAGTGAGGAAGCTAATGATAATGATCATGAAACTTCAGAACAAGATACTACTGAACCTCGTAGATCAACCAGAGTAAGATCCGTGCCAGAGTGGTATGGTAATCCTGTTCTCGAAGTCATGCTACTAGATCATGATGAACCTACGAACTATGAAGAAGCGATGGTGAGCCCAGATTCCGCAAAATGGCTTGAAGCCATGAAATCTGAGATGGGATCCATGTATGAGAACAAAGTATGGACTTTGGTTGACTTGCCCAATGATCGGCAAGCAATTGAGAATAAATGGATCTTCAAGAAGAAGACTGACGCTGACGGTAATATTACTGTCTACAAAGCTCGACTTGTCGCAAAAGGTTTTCGGCAAGTTCAAGGGATTGACTACGATGAGACCTTCTCACCCGTAGCGATGCTTAAGTCTGTCCGAATCATGTTAGCAATTGCCGCATTTTATGATTATGAAATTTGGCAAATGGATGTCAAAACTGCATTCCTGAATGGATTTCTGCAAGAAGAGTTGTATATGATGCAGCCGGAAGGTTTTGTCGATCCAAAGGGAGCTAACAAAGTGTGCAAGCTCCAGCGATCCATTTATGGACTGGTGCATGCCTCTCGGAGTTGGAATAAACACTTTGATAATGTGATCAAAGCATTTGGTTTTGTACAGACTTTTGGAGAAGCCTGTATTTACAAGAAAGTGAGTGGGAGCTCTGTAGCATTTCTGATATTATATGTAGATGACATATTGCTAATCGGAAATGATATAGAATTTCTGGATAGCATAAAAGGATACTTGAATAAGAGTTTTTCAATGAAAGACCTCGGTGAAGCTGCTTACATATTGGGCATTAAGATCTATAGAGATAGATCAAGACGCTTAATTGGACTTTCACAAAGCACATACCTTGACAAAGTTTTGAAGAAGTTCAAAATGGATCAAGCAAAGAAAGGATTCTTGCCTGTGTTACAAGGTGTGAAATTGAGTAAGACTCAATCCCCGACCAATGCATAAGATAGAGAGAAAATGAAAGATGTTCCCTATGCTTTAGCCATAGGCTCTATCATGTATGCAATGCTATGTACCAGACCTGATGTGTGTCTTGCCATAAGTCTAGCAGGGAGGTACCAAAGTAATCCAGGAGTGGATCACTGGACAGCGGTCAAGAACATCCTGAAATGCCTGAAAAGGACTAAGGATATGTTTCTCATATATGGAGGTGACAAAGAGCTCATCGTAAATGGTTACGTTGATGCAAGCTTTGACACTGATCCGGACGATTCTAAATCGCAAACCGGATACGTGTTTACATTAAACGGTGGAGCTGTCAGTTGGTGCAGTTCTAAACAAAGCGTTGTGGCGGGATCTACATGTGAAGCGGAGTACATAGCTGCTTCGGAAGCAGCAAACGAAGGAGTCTGGATGAAGGAGTTCATATCCGATCTAGGTGTCATACCTAGTGCATCGGGTCCAATGAAAATCTTTTGTGACAATACTGGTGCAATTGCCTTGGCAAAGGAATCCAGATTTCACAAGAGAACCAAGCACATCAAGAGATGCTTCAATTCCATCCGGGATCTAGTCCAGGTGGGAGACATAGAGATTTGCAAGATACATACGGATCTGAATATAGCAGACCCATTAACTAAGCCTCTTCCACGAGCAAAACATGATCAGCACCAAAGCTCCATGGGTGTTAGAATCATTACTGTGTAATCTAGATTATTGACTCTAGTGCAAGTGGGAGACTGAAGGAAATATGCCCTAGAGGCAATAATAATGTTATTATTTTATTTCCTTATATCATGATAAATGTTCATTATTCATGCTAGAATTGTATTATCCGGAAACATAATACTTGTGTGAATACATAGACAAACCAAACGTCACTAGTATGCCTCTACTTGACTAGCTCGTTAATCGAAGATGGTTATGTTTCCTAACCATAGGCATGTGTTGTCATTTGATTAATGGGATCACATCATTAGGAGAATGATGTGATTGACATGACCCATTCCATTAGCTTAGCACCCGATCGTTTAGTATGTTGCTATTGCTTTCTTCATGACTTATACATGTTCCTATGACTATGAGATTATGTAACTCCCGTTTGTCGGAGGAACACTTTGTGTGCTACCAAACGTCACAACGTAACTGGGTGATTATAAAGGAGCTCTACAGATGTCTCCAAAGGTACATGTTGGGTTGGCGTATTTCGAGATTAGGATTTGTCACTCCGATTGTCGGAGAGGTATCTCTGGGCCCTCTCGGTAATGCACATCACATAAGCCTTGCAAGCATTACAACTAATGAGTTAGTTGCAAGATGATGTATTACGAAACGAGTAAAGAGACTTGCCGGTAATGAGATTGAACTAGGTATTGAGATACCGACGATCGAATCTCGGGCAAGTAACATACCGATGACAAAGGGAACAACGTATGTTGTTATGCGGTCTGACCGATAAAGATCTTCGTAGAATATGTGGGAGCCAATATGAGCATCCAGGTTCCGCTATTGGTTATTGACCGGAGACGTGTCTCGGTCATGTCTACATTGTTCTCGAACCCGTAGGGTCCGCACGCTTAAGGTTTTGATGACAGTTATATTATGAGTTTATGCATTTTGATGTACCGAAGTTTGTTCGGAGTCCCGGATGTGATCACGGACATGACGAGGAGTCTCGAAATGGTCGAGACATAAAGATTGATATATTGGAAGCCTATATTTGGATATCGGAAGTGTTCCGGGTGAAATCGGGATTTTACTGGAGTACTAGGAGGTTACCGGAACCCCCCGGGAGGTATATGGGCCTTAGTGGGCTTTAGTGGAAGAGAGGAGAGGTGGCCAGGGCTGGGCCACGCGCCCCTCCCCCCCTAGTTCGAATAGGACAAGGAGAGGGGGGCGGCGCCCCCCCCCTTCCTTCTCTCTCTCCTCTTTCCCCCTCCCGAATCCTATTCCAACTAGGAAAGGGGGGAATCCTACTCCCGGTGGGAGTAGGACTCCTCCTGGCGCGCCCTCCTCCTGGCCGGCCGCACCTCCCCCTGCTCCTTTATATACGGGGGCAGGGGGCACCCCTAGACACACAAGTTGATCCACGTGATCATATTCTTAGCCGTGTGCGGTGCCCCCTTCCACCATAATCCTCAATAATATTGTAGCGGTGCTTAGGCGAAGCCCTGCAACGGTAGTACATCAAGATCGTCACCACGCCGTCGTGCTGACGGAACTCTTCCCCGACACTTTGCTAGATCGAAGTTCGGGGATCGTCATCGAGATGAACGTGTGCTAGAACTCGGAGGTGCCGTAGTTTCGGTGCTTGATCGGTCGGGCCGTGAAGACGTACGACTACATCAACCGCGTTGTGCTAAAGCTTCCGCTGTCGGTCTACAAGGGTACATAGATCACACTCTCCCCTCTCGTTGCTATGCATCACCATGATCTTGCATGTGCGTAGGAGAATTTTTGAAATTACTACGTTCCCCAACAGTTTTGACTACGACGGTCAAACTTCTGGTGCTGCTGTACCTACTGTTGGTGCTTCTGTCGCTCCTGCTGCTACTGCAGAGGTGGAGGACCATTACGAGGATCAGGTTGATCAAAATCAGAACTACGTGCAACCACCACCACCACCAGGTCGTCCTCATGCATATCATCGCAACGGTAGGGCTGCACCACCACCTGAGGTACATGACCATCTTCCTAAACTAAAATTGAATATTCCACCATTTGAGGGTGGATGTGTTCCTGATATATATCTTACTTGGGAGTTAGAAACTGAACAACGATTTACATGTTTACAATATCCTGAGGAGAGACGTGTTCCTGCTGATGTTTGTGCTTTCACTAGCTTTGCATGTGTTTGGTGGTCTGAACATTGTAGATTATATCCTATTCCAGCTACTTGGGCTGCTTTGAAAACTGCTATGCGTACTCGTTGGGTTCCACCATATTATCAACGTGGATTACTTCAAAAATTGCAGCACTTAAGACAAGGAAAAAATTATGTAGAAGAATATTATCAGGAATTACAAACTAGCATGATTAGATGTGGTATTGTTGAGGAGGATGAAGCTATGCTTGCACGTTTTATGGGTGGATTAAATAGAGAGATTCAGACCATTCTAGAGTATAAGGAGTATACTAATATCACTCGTTTATTCCATCTTGCTTGTAAAGCTGAACGTGAAGTGCAGGATCGACAGGCATTGGCGCGAACTAACTTTTCTGCAGGTCGATCTTCATCATGGACACCACGTGCATCCTCTACTTCCACTCCACCAGCACCTCCATCAGGTGCCACCTCCAGTCGTGATACAAGAAAGCAGGCACAACCACCACTATCTGCCAAGAGCACACCTGCCGGACCTGCGCAGAGCTCTTCTTCTTCCAAGGCATCAACAGGGCACACAAGTGATATTATTTGTCATTGTTGTAAGGGAAGAGGACATTTTGCGAGAGAATGCCAATCTCAGCATGTGATGATTGCTACTGAGGATGGTGGGTATGAGTCCGCTAGTGACTATGATGAGGAGACTTTGGCTCTTATTACACATGAAGAACACGGTGGAGAGGATTCTGATCACGAGACGCAATACATGGCTGCTGAAGATGCTGACAGGTATGAATGTTTAGTTGCTCAACGTGTTCTGAGTGTGCAGGTTACACAAGCTGAGCAAAATCAGAGGCATAATTTGTTCCATACAAAGGGAGTTGTGAAGGAACGTTATGTTCGCGTCATCATAGATGGAGGGAGCTGCAATAACTTGGCTAGCATGGCGATGGTGGAGAAGCTATCTCTCACCACAAGACCACATCCACATCCTTACTACATCCAATGGTTCAACAACAGCGGCAAGGTTAAGGTAACACGTACCGTTCGTGTGCATTTTAGTATCTCTACATATGCTGATTATGTTGATTGTGATGTGGTACCTATGCAAGCATGTTCCTTATTACTTGGTAGACCATGGCAATTTGATAAAAATTCTGTACACCATGGTAGAAACAATCAGTATACTCTTGTTCATAAGGATAAAAATATTACTTTGCTTCCTATGACTCCTGATTCCACTTTGCAAGATGATATTAATAGAGCTAATAAAGCAAAACAGGAGAAAAATAAGAGTGAAAATCAGATTGTGGCAAAAGAATTTGAGCAACAAATGCGGCCTAATAATAAACCATCTAGTGTTGCTTCTGAAATTAAATTGAGAAGTGCATGTTTACTTGCCACCAAATCTGATATTGACGATTTAGATTTTAGAAAATCTGTTTGCTATGCTTTTGTGTGCAAAGAGGCATTATTTTCATTCGAGGACGTGCCTTCATCTTTGCCTCCTACTGTCACTAACATTTTGCAGGAGTTCGCTGACGTCTTTCCACAAGACGTGCCACCGGGATTACCACCTATTCGAGGGATTGAGCATCAAATTGACTTAATTCCCGGTGCATCATTACCCAAGCGTGCACCATACCGTACCAATCCATAGGAGACGAAGGAGATTATGCGTCAAGTACAAGAACTACTCGACAAAGGTTATATACGTGAATCCCTTTGTCCTTGTGTTGTTCCTATCATTTTAGTGCCGAAAAAGGATGGTACGTCGCGTATGTGCGTTGATTGTAGAGGCATTAATAATATTACTATTCGTTATCGTCATCCTATTCCTAGGCTAGATGATATGCTTGATGAATTGAGTGGCTCTACAATATTCTCTAAAGTTGATTTGCGTAGTGGATGCCATCACATTCGTATGAAATTGGGAGATGAATGGAAAATAGCATTTAAAACTAAGTTTGGATTATATGAGTGGTTAGTCATGCCTTTTGGGTTAACTAATGCACCTAGTACTTTCATGAGGTTAATGAACAAAGTTTTACATGCTTTCATTGGACGATTTGTGGTAGTTTACTTTGATGACATATTGATTTATAGCAAATCTTTGGAGGAACATTTGGAACATTTACGTGCTGTTTTTATTGCTCTACGTGATGCACGTTTGTTTGGTAACCTTGGAAAGTGCACCTTTTGCACCGACCGAGTATCTTTTCTTGGCTATGTTGTTACTCCACAGGGAATTGAAGTTGATAAAGCCAAGATTGAAGCTATTGAGAGTTGGCCGCAGCCCAAAACGGTCACACAAGTGAGGAGTTTCCTTGGCCTCGCTGGTTTCTATAGGCGTTTTGTGAGAGATTTCAGCACCATTGCTGCACCTCTCAACGAGCTTACAAAGAAGGATGTACCTTTTGTTTGGGGTACCGCACAGGAAGAAGCCTTCACGGTATTGAAAGATAAGTTGACACATGCTCCTTTACTCCAACTTCCTAATTTCAATAAGACTTTTGAGCTTGAATGTGATGCTAGTGGAATTGGATTAGGAGGTGTGTTATTACAAGATGGCAAAACCTGTTGCATACTTTTCTGAAAAATTGAGTGGGCCTAGTCTGAACTATTCTCACTTATGATAAAGAATTATATGCTCTTGTTCGGACCTTAGAAACATGGCAACATTATTTATGGCCCAAGGAATTTGTTATACATTCTGATCATGAATCTTTGAAACACATTAAAAGTCAAGCAAAACTGAACCGTCGACATGCTAAATGGGTTGAATTCATTGAGACTTTCCCTTATGTGATTAAACACAAGAAGGGTAAAGAAAATGTTATTGCTGATGCCTTGTCTCGTCGTTATACTATGCTTTCACAACTTGACTTTAAAATATTTGGTTTGGAGACCATCAAGGATCAATATGTTAATGATGCTGAATTTAAAGATGTATTGCAGAATTGTAAGGAAGGGAGAACTTGGAACAAGTTCGTTCTTAACGATGGATTTGTGTTTCGTGCTAACAAGCTATGCATTCCAGCTAGCTCCGTTCGTCTTTTGTTGTTGCAGGAGGCGCATGGAGGAGGATTAATGGGACACTTTGGCGTCAAGAAGACGGAGGATATACTTGCCTACACATTTCTTTTGGCCAAAGATGAGACGGGATGTTGAGCGTTTTGTTGCTCGCTGCACTACATGTCAAAGAGCTAAGTCACGACTCAATCCTCATGGTTTATATATGCCTTTGCCTGTACCTAGTGTTCCTTGGGAGGATATATCTATGGACTTTGTTTTAGGTTTACCTAGAACAAAGAAGGGGAGGGATAGCATATTTGTTGTCGTGGATAGGTTCTCGAAAATGGCACACTTTATACCATGTCATAAAAGCGATGATGCTGTTAATGTTGCTGATTTGTTCTTTCGTGAAATTATTCGCTTACATGGTGTGCCAAATACTATTGTTTCAGATCGTGATACTAAATTTCTTAGCCACTTTTGGAGATGTTTATGGGCTAAGTTGGGGACTAAGCTGCTTTTTAGTACTACTTGTCACCCCCAAACTGATGGACAAACTGAAATAGTCAATAGAACATTGTCTACTATGCTTAGGGCTGTTTTGAAGAATAACAAGAAAATGCAGGAAGAATGCGTGCCTCATATTGGATTTGCTTATAGTCGTTCATTGCAATCTACTACTAAGATGTGCCCTTTTGAAATTGTGTATGGTTTCCTACCTCGTGCACCTATTGATTTGTTGCCTCTTCCATCTTCGAAGAAGGTTAATTTTGATGCTAAAGAACATGCTGAATTGATTTTAAAAATGCATTAAGGAAAACATTGAGCGTATGAATGCTAAATATAAACTTGTTGGAGATAAGGGTAGAAAACATGTTGTGTTTGCACCTGGAGATCTTGTTTGGTTACATTTGCGTAAGGATAGATTTCCTAATTTGCGCAAATCAAAGCTAATGCCACGTGCTGATGGTCCTTTTAAGGTGTTAGAGAAAATAAATGATAATGCATATAAACTTGAGCTGCCTGCAGATTTTGGGGTTAGTTCCACTTTTAACATTGCAGATTTGAAGCCTTATTTGGGTGAGGACGATGAACTTTCGTCGAGGATGACTTCATTTCAAGAAGGGGAGGATGATGAGGACATCAATACCATTGTTACACCCACAGCCCCTACTGCTATACATACTGGACCAATTACTAGAGCTCGCGCACGCCAATTGAATTATCAGGTACTTTCGTTTCTTGGTAACGATTCTAATGTTCATGAGAATATGATGCTGCCTAAATTGGGTACATTTGTTTTGCTTACAAATGAAGGGCCTAGCTTGGACAATAAAGATGAACCTTGGAGCAAGTTCAAGCATGGAGATGATGGCATGCGCAAGGAGAACAAGAACGGAGTTACAAGTGATGATTCCAGGACTCTGAAGCCACCATAATGAGTGCATGAAGCATGGGACGAAATATACAAGATGCCACTTCATAAATTTCGTCCAGAGGCTATTCTAGGTGCTGCGTCACCTTATTATTGGGCCAGGCCCATGTATTTTCGAAGTACTTAAGTATAGGCTGTTTTTAGAGTCCGTATATGTGGGGAAACAAGAGTTAGGGTTGGTTTCGGACCCCACCACCATGGGCCACGAAATTCCCCCTCTCTCCTCCATATATACAGCCCTTAGGGCATCGTTTAGACTTTGGGTTTTGTTTAGATTAAAAGTTCGCCATAGCTGCAACTTCGCGTACTTCGTTTGTGTCCAACGACCAGACCAAGACGTCACAGAACCCCACCTTGATCAATAAAGCTTTCATGTTATATTCTCAATATCCAGATTGCAATCTCAGTTTGTTGCTTGTTCTTCGTTTGCTCGCAGGAAACAGGCCCTTGTGGTCAGGTTGATCGTGCTCCAGCGTGGTCAATAACCCCTCGGAGTTGGTTTAGCGATTGCTAAGGCGTGACGTCCTCGCACGTTCGTAGTTGGATCGTCAAAGTCGACTTCCTCTAAAACGATAGCCACCATCTCATCGAAAGACGAGACACCTTTGCCTCTATCAGGTAATTGGAGCTTGGAGCAATGTTCTTCACTTGCGAGGTTATGACAACTCCCTCCATTGATGATGACCTTGACGGATCGTCCATTGATGCCGGCCTTGGTGTGGAATATGTGGAATCTTTGGTCTTCTTCTTGGTGATGTTGGAGAGTCAAGACTTTGGAGACAACAAGAGCGGGACTTGAATATTCATCGTAAAAGACTTGTTCCTCTTCATCGTTCACTTGCCGGTGCATGGCTACTTGCTCAAGAGCGTCCATTTCTCCTTCACTCATCGAGTCATAGGTTCCGTCGTCGTTGAGGATCATGGTCCGCTTGTTGGTGCACTCATAGGACTTGTGGCCTCGGCCTCCGCATGTGAAGCATTTGAAGGAACTTGTCTTGATGGTCTCATCGGTTGGAGTGGATGATGATGAAGCTCTCGGCTTGAAGTTGCTTGTAGTAGAAGGATGACTTGGAGTTGATGAAGCTTTCTTGGAACTCGACTCGTCGATGTTGCTAATAGAAGGCTTGGTAGACGGTGTTGGAGTCATTGAAGCTTGGTTGTTGGAGAAACCGTATGACTTGGATGAGAACTTGGCATACTTGAAATCATCTTGCACTTGGCGTTCCACTTTGGTAGCTTGATGCATGAGCTCGATGAGGTTTGAATATGGTTGGAAGTTAGCGATTTTCTTGATAGGATGGTTGAGTCCATTCAAGAAACGTGCCATAGTTTTCTCATCATCTTCCGTGACATTGGCTCGTATCATGGCAATCTCCATCTCCTTGTAGTACTCTTCAACGCTCTTGGTTCCTTGCTTGAGTAGTTGGAGCTTCTTGAAGAGGTCGCGGTTCTAGTAGGTAGGCACGAAGCGTGCTCTCATGACATCCTTCATTTGTGCCCAAGTGGTGATGGGTGGTTCACCTCTTTCCTCACGGCGCTCGATGACTTGTTCCCACCAAATGAGGGCATAGTCTTGGAACTCAAGGGATGCCATCGTGATCTTCTTCTCTTAGTCGTAGTTGTGCAAACGGAAGATCTTGTCAACTTTCAATGCCCATGAAAGGTACTCTTCGGGATCGTTGGTTCCGTTGAACTTGGGCATGGTGAACTTGAGCTTGCCATAGCATTGCTCTTCATTGTGTTGGGGTCGGGGATGATGACGCCCATGTTGTAGATGATTGTCAAGCTCGTGTCGCTCTTGGTGTGGAGGGTTGTCAACCTCATGTTGGACTTGTCGTGGAGGATGTCCATTCTCCTCATGCTCTTGATGAACTTGATGTGCTTGGCGAGCTTGTGGAGGAGCTTGTCGAGCTCGACGTTGCACGCGAGCTTGATGTCGTCGTTCATGTATTTCTTCTCGAAGTGCTTCCTCTTGTTCACGCTCTTGTCGGCCTCGGTTGGCTACGGCTCGACTTGAATCTTGGAGGGCTTGTTGCGCCTCAAGTGCTTGAGCTTCACGGAGTTGTTGTTCTTGGCGTTGTGCTTCGGCATCTTGTGCTACTTGGTGTAGGCGCGCTCGCTCTTCCTCTTCAAGTTGGCGTTGTCGTTGCCGTTCTCGTGCTAGCATAAAAGCCTCTTGGGTTTGACGTCGCCGATGCTCTTGAAAGTCGGTGTCACGTAGAGGATTGAGGCTTGCTTGACGATCATTGCGCGCGGCACGACGTAGAGTGTTTGATGTCGGTGTACTTGAGCCGCAGAGGGTGAAGTCGGAGTGTCGACTTGAGCGAGTCCTTCTTGATGAGGACGAAGTGGAAGAAGAGCGGTTGAGCAACAAATCGCGAATCTCGTCCATCCTTGTGTCATTCTCTTGCTTGTGATCGTCGAGCTTGTGGTCGAAGTACTCCCTTGTACGTTTCTCGAAGAGTCGCAAGTCGGCGGCAAGGTTGTCGATGTGTTCACTCATTGCTTGTTGCTCTTGATGCAAAGCGTGTTGTGCACCAAAGAGGTGGCTCTTGGTGACGTAGGAGTTCATGTCGTCGTTGTGCTCAATGAAGAGTGGGTTGGTAGAAGTACTCGGCTTATCCATCATTCCAAGAAAAATGTGAGTGGTAGAAAGAGAAGAACGAATACCAAATGTACCTTGACCGAAGTTGAAAGTGGATCGATGATCACTCCAATGTAGGACAAGGAAATAGCACAATTGGTACTAGCTCTTGTCGGTTTCTCACACCTACACAAGTAAAATCTTATGGTGGAGCTTGGTTAGGATGGTGGCACAAAATTTGATGCAATTGTAAGTGAGCTTCAATAATGTTGGAAAAGATTCACAAGATGCAATGTAACAAGTAGACCAAGCATATAAGGTACATGGAAACACACACGCAAAAAGATAAGTGGGGTCGTGCAACCAAGGGTGATCCAAAATGTGTAATCCACAAAAATGCTCTTGTTGCACAACACTAGAGAGACGCTAGCACGATTGCACAATAGGCGGATAGAAAGAACTTGTGCACAACCTACTTAGCAAAAATGCAACGACTTCTATCCCAAGTATGCTCTATGCAAGGTGTTTCTATGCGATGATCCAATATGATCGAGTATGACAATCTTAATGTTGTATGATGCTACGGTTCTTGCTTAAAAGCTCTTTGCTTATATTTCCACTTTCCTTAAAAGATTATTTGGCTCTTTGATGTTTGAGCTCATTTCACATGCAATGCTTGACGAACCAAGATAGCAATTGTATATGCGATGACAACTTTGTGACACAAGAGATGATACCAATACATGCAACAATGGTGTGTGTATGCTATGGGAAGTATGATCACTAATGTGCACAAGTCTCGTTGCCGGCAATACTCAATGGCTAGTCTCGATGGGTAAGCAACGCAAAGGAGTGAGGCTATGATGTCTATCAATGTAATGGCAAGAGTGATATGTACAATACCAAGACAAGGTTACCATTTCTTGCGGACGGTATGGTGTCAAAATGGTGGCACGAATACCAAGATGTAGTCGAGGTGGTCGTTGTTGATGACGCGTCCGTGGCGAAGATGAGTGGCGATGATGTCGATGTCGAACCGTACCTAGATAGCCGAAACACAAGTAGGACACGGTACCACAACACAAATTCTCAAAGCTCGAAGTAGCACATGTGTCGAAGAGCAAAAAGGGTATGCAATGGTGGTGGTAATGCGGAAGTGGTGATGGTGTATAGTGGTAGGAGTGCGTATGCGGAAATGTGGGGCGGTGGTGGTGACTCGGCTGAAAAAAATTCAGTTTCATCAGGGAACTCCGGACGTCCGGTGGGTGAGCGGTCGTCCGGTCGTCAGACATCCGGTGGCGAGCGGACGTCCGGTGCCTGGGCACTGTTCGGGAACGGGATGAACTTCACGTGGACGGAGTGGATGAGGTGAAATTTGTCGATTGCGGGCGATTTCATGGATGGAAAGGGTGGAGACAAGGGGGGAAAGCTAGATCCACTCGAAACAAAGGAAATCCACATATCAAAACCAACAAAATTTCAACACACCAACAAATCACAAAAAATTGGGGCTATTTTTGTGGGGAATTTTTGAATTAGGACGAAAAACAACAAAAACAAGGCTAGAAATACAACGGGGAGGCTCTGAAATCATGATCAACGTGGCTCTAGATACCAAGATGATGTAGGGTAGGAACCCTAGGGGGCGATCTTTCACGAAAGGAGCGGATCCTGCGATGAACACGAAGAACACAAGGGGAAAACGGGGGGAAACACAAGGGAAAACACAGGAGAAACACTAAACCAACACAAGATAGTCACACATGTGCTAGATCCTCGGATACATAAGAGTTCACACGGTACACGATCAACTAAGGACGATACAAGGGTAGTCGATCTTCTCCGTGAGAAGGTCTTGATGTTCTTCTCCACGAGGAGGTCTTGAATCCAAAGGGATCTTCTCCGAAGAGGCCGCGGTCTCTCTCGAGGAGTAGATCCGATGTGGATGAGCAATGCTCTATCTCTCAAATGAGCTAAACCAATGCTAACCCTAGCTAGGATGAATAGGAGGTCTATTTATGGGGGCGAAAGTAGGGGTACATGGGCCTCGGTCCCGAATCTGGACACAGCCAGGTACCAGACGTCCGCTGGGGACTGGTCGTCTGGTGTCTCAGGAGCGGTCGGACATCCGGTGGCTGCCGTTCGTCCGCTCGTTCTGGCTCGGATGCTGGTGTAGAGGATTTCCGGTGCCTGCCGGTCGTCCGGTCGCCGGTCGTCCGCTGGCACCGGTCGTTCGCTCATTTAGCTCGGGTGCAGGGGCACCGGTCGTCCGGTCTGGGCTGGACGTCCGCTCGCTGGGGTTCGGCTAGAGCATCAGGCGCCAGACGTCCGGTCCCGGCCGGTCGTCCGGTGGCTGGGACTTTTCCTGCATCCCTCCTTCTTCTCCGTCTTCTTGTCCATCTTCCTCTTCTTCATGTCCTTGCTCCTTAGCTTCTCCATGATACCTGAGTATGCACAATGTGTCCATATGAGGTAGTAGCCATGTCTCATGTGCATCGAAGTGGAATTGTGAGAGGAGAGATGTCACCTCGGTTTCAAGAGCTCTTGCACGTGCTCGTGTCATGGGTCCAAGAGATGTCGTAGGAGATGTAGTTGGGTCCATGGGGATGGCCTTGGGATGCTCCGCATCAATAAGGAGTGCATGAAGCCTTGGACGAAATATACAAGATGCCACTTCATAAATTTCATCTAGAGGCTATTCTAGGTGTTGTGTCACCTTATTATTGGGCCAGGCCCATGTATTTTCGAAATATTTAAGTATAGGTTGTTTTTAGAGTCCGTATGTGTGGGGAAACAAGAGTTCGGGTTGGTTTCGGACCCCTCCACCAAGGGCCACGCAATATCAGGTACTTTCGTTTCTTGTTAATGATTCTAATGTTCATGAGAATATGATGCTGCCTTAATTGGATACAATTGTTTTGCTTGCAAATGAAGGGTCTGGCATGGATAAGAGGGATGAACACTAGAGCAAGACCAAGCATGGAGATGATGGCATGCGCAAGGGGATCAAGAACGGAGTTACAAGTGATGATTTCAGGACTTTGAAGCCACCATAAGGAGTGCATGAAGCCTTGGACGAAATATACAAGATGCCACTTGATAAATTTCATCCAGAGGCTATTCTAGGTGCTGTGTCACCTTATTATTGGGCCAGGCCCATGTATTTTCGAAATACTTAAGTATAGGCTGTTTTTAGAGTCCGTATGTGTGGGGAAACAAGAGTTAGGGTTGGTTTCGGACCCCTCCTCCAAGGGCCACGAAATCCCCCCCCCCCTCTTCCTCCATATATACAGCCCTTAGGGTGTCGTTTAGACTTCGGGTTTTGTTTAGATTAAAAGTTCGCCATAGCTGCAACTTCGCGTACTTCGTTTGTGTTCAACGACTAGACCAAGATGTCACAGAACCCCACCTTCATCTATAAAAGCTTTCCTCTTATATTCGCAATATCCAGATTGCAATTTCAATTTCTTGCTTGTTCTTTGTTGCTCGCAGGAAATAGACCCTCGTGGTCAGGTTGATCGTGCTCCGGCGTAGTCAATAACCTCTCGGGGTTGGTTTAGCGATTGCTAAGGCGCGACCTCCTCGCACGTTGATGGCCCACAAGTGTAGGGGATCTATCATAGTCCTTTCGATAAGTAAGAATGTCGAACCCAACGAGGAGCAAAAGGAAATGATAAGGAGTTTTCAGTAAGGTATTCTCTGCAAGCACTGAAATTATCGGTAACAGATAGTTTTGTGATAAGGTAATTTGTAACAGGTAACAAATAGTAAAAGTAAATAAGGTGCAACAAGATGGCCCAATCCTTTTGTAGCAAAGGACAAGCCTGGACAAACTCTTATATAAAGGAAAACGCTCCCGAGGACACATGTGAATTATCGTCAAGCTAGTTTTCATCACGTTCATATGATTCGCGTTCGGTACTTTAATAATTTGAAAGTCGGTGGACCGGTGCTTGGGTACTATCATTCCTTGGACAAGCATCCCACTTATGATTAACCCCTATGCAAGCATCCACAACTACAACATAAGTATTAAGGTAAATCTAACCATAGCATGAAACATATGGATCCAAATCAGCCCCTTACGAAGCAACGCATAAACTAGGGTTTAAGCTTCTGTCACTCTAGCAACCCATCATCTACTTATTACTTCCCAATGCCTTCCTCTAGGCCCAAAAAATGGTGAAGTGTCATGTAGTCGACGTTCACATGACACCACTAGAGGAGAGACAACATACATCTCATCAAAATATCGAACGAATACCAAATTCACATGACTACTTATAGCAAGACTTCTCCCATGTCCTCAGGAACAAACTTAACTACTCACAAAGCATATTCATGTTCATAATCAGAGGGGTATTAATATGCATAATGGATCTGAACATATGATCTTCCACCAAGTAAACCAACTAGCATCAACTACAAGGAGTAATCAACACTACTAGCAACCCACAGGTACCAATCTGAGGCTTTGGGACAAAGATTGGATACAAGAGATGAACTAGGGTTTGAGATGATATGGTGTTGGTGAAGATTTTGATGGATATTGATCCCCTCCCGATGAGAGGATCGTTGGTGATGACGATGGTGATGATTTCCCCCTCCCGGAGGGAAGTTTCCCCGGCAGAACAGCTCCGCCGGAGCCCTATATTGGTTCTGCCAAGGTTCCGCCTTGTGGCGGCGGAGTTTCGTCCCGTGAGCTTGCTTATGATTTTTTTTCTCAACGAAAGACTCCATATAGCCAAAGATGGCATCAGAGGGCCACCAGGGGGGCCACGAGGCAGGGGGGCGCCCAGGGGGGTAGGGCGCGCCCCCCACCCTCGTGGACGGTGGGTGGCCCCCCTCTGGTACTTCTTTCGCCCAATATTTTTTTATCGGAAACGTGCTCCCGTGAAGTTCCAGGACTTTTCGAGTTGTGCAAATAGGTCTCTAATATTTGCTCCTTTTCCAGCCCAGAATTCCAGCTGCCGGCATTCTCCCTCTTCATGTAAACCTTGTAAAATAAGAGAGAATAGGCATAAGTATTGTGACATAATGTGTAATAACAGCCCATAATGCAATAAATATCAATATAAAAGCATGATGCAAAATGGATGTATCAACTCCCCCAAGCTTATACCTCGCTTGTCCTCAAGCGAAAGCCGAAATCGAAAAATATGTCCACATGTTTAGAGATAGAGGTGTCGATAAAAATAAAATACGGACATGAGGGCATCATGATCATTCTTAGAACAGCAACATATATATATAGTGTTACTATTCATCACCCAGGGTGCAGAATAAGTTTTCTTCATCCGAGGTAATCTTACGATCATTTCATAATTAAATTAC